>NC_043706.1:27485969-27525648 GCF_006229205.1 Suricata suricatta | reverse complement strand
AAAATGGGAGGGAAAGAGATGAAAAGAAGAGAAGAAGAGAAAATAAAAAGAAAAGAGAAAGAAGAAAAGACAAAAAAATACATATAAAATGGGGTCAGAGACAACAAAAGACAGTAGACCGTTTAAAAGTGTATGACCAGTTTAGGGGAGAGGTAAGGATGAGATACAGGAGAATATATCTGGGTTGCAAGAAGGTGAAAAAGTATGGGAGAAAGGAGAAAGGAATATAAGGAGTAAAATTTAAAGGAATTGAGTAAAGAAAAAGGAAAAAAAAGGTAATAATGACAAAGAAATAAGTACGAAACTAGTGAAGAAAAAAAATTTATATATTAAAAAAACAAACAACAAAAACAAAACAAAACAAAAAACAAAAACGAAAAAAAAAAAGCAAGCAGCAGCTCCCCCTGGTGGATAGGCTTGGTTTGATGTGGTAAGTCTTGGAATCTGTTCGCAGAGGCTCCGCCCCTGCCTGAGGCGAAATGAGCAGCAGGAGGTGAAGTGCGCACCTTCACAGACTCAACTGCGGAGTTCCCACCCCCAGTCAGGATCGCGATTGCAAGGTGGGAAAGGAAAAAAACAAAAAGCAAAAACCCGAGTCTCTCTTAGTTTCCGATAGCTTTGCTCAAGACGCTGTGCGCTGCTGGAAATGAGCTGGGAGCTCCTACATTCTAAGCCCCCGCCCAGGCCTCCACCCGCCACCGACTCTTTGTTGGGGGTCCCGTTGGTGTGCGCCCTATTTTTTCCCTGTGGGGACCCGGGATTCACGCAGTCCGTGCAGGGGGCGAGGTGTGCTGTGGAAATGTGGTCCATGGTCCTGTTCCCAAAACCAAGTTCGAATTGCTCGCGCCTGGTGCAGTCGCTGCTCCGGCGGCTTCCCGCCGGGGAGCGGGCCTCCCCAAGGCAGCCGCTTCTCACAGCCACAGATGCCTCTGATTCCCCGCTGAGATGGCTTAGGGCTGGGGGCTATTCCTTCTCTTGTGCCACCCCATTTCGGGATTCTGGCTCCCCAGCAGTTATCTATGGAGTGGGTTTCTGTCTCCAGGTGCAGCCAAGCGTTCTATACCTCTTCCCCAGAGACAGTTCTATGAGCGTGTTCCGACTCTGTCTCTTCCCTTTGTGTCTCGGGTGCTGCGCGCTTGTGCCACGTTGGGCTGGGGATCTTACCTCCTCTGCCCGTCCCGGGCTGGCCCGTCCTCGGATCTCCCCCGTTCGCCCCCACTCACTCAGGTATCCTTGAGGTTCTATTCCTTCTGGAGTTCGTATTTTCTCCTTCCACCTTCGCAGATGAGCGTAATATTCTTCTCAGTTCGATAAATGGTGCGGACGGAGTTTACAGAGCTCCCTTTCTCTCCACCATCTTGGCTCCACCCCTTGATTAGTTTTATAAACTCTTTATACATTTTGGATATTAACCCCTTATCAGATAATGATTAACAAGTATTTTCTCACAGTCTGCAGGTTGCCTTTTCATTTTGTCAGTGGTTTCCTTTCCTGTACAGAAGACTATTTTAAAAAAAGATTTTATTTAAAAAAATTTTAATGTAATCTCTACCACCAGTATGGGGGTTGAATTCAAACCCCAGATCAAGAGTCGTATGCTCTACTGCCTAAGCCATTTAGGTACCACTCGTATACAGAAGCTTTTTGTTTGATGTAGTTCCACTTGTTTATTTTTGCTTTTGTTGCCTTTACTTTTGGTGTCAAATCCGTAAAACCATCACCAAGACCAATGTTAAAGGAACTTTCCATGTTTTCTTCAAGGAGTTTTATGATATCCAGTCTTACGTTCACATCTTTTATCTATTTTGAGTTAATTTTTGTGTAAGATAGGGTTCCCAGTTCCATTCTTTTGGGTAGATTTGTCCAGTTATCCCAGCACCATTTATTGAAAAGACTACACTTTTCCTATTTATGTTCTTGGCTCTTTTGTCATAATTAACTGACCAGTGGTGCCTGGGTGGCTCAGTCTGTTAAGTGTCTAACTTCAGCTCAGGTTATGATTTCAGAGCGAGTTCAGTCCCCATATCAGACTTTCTGCTGCTAGCACAGGGCCTGCTTCAGATCCTCTGTCTCCCTCTCTCTGCCCCTCCCCTCTTCACACTTGCACTCTCTGTCTCAAAAATAAATAAACATTAAAAAAAAGAATTAAAATTTGAATTAAGCAATTAGTTAATTGACCATATATGCATGGGTTTATTTCTGGGCTCTTCATTCTGTTCCACTGATCTATGTGTCTGTTTTTATGCCAATTCCATACAGTTTTGATTTCTATAGCTTGTGCTATATTTTGAAAGCTGAAAGCCTCCAGCTTTGTTCTTCTTTCTCAAGATTGCTTTCGTTATTTGGAGTCTTTTGTAGTTCCATACAAATTTTAGGATTGTTTGTTCTATTTTGTGAAAAATGTTATTGGAGGGGTGCCTAGGTGGCTCAGTCAGTTAAACATCCGACATCGGCTCAGGTCATGATCTCACGGTTCGTGGTTAGAGCATCGCATTAGGCTCTGTGGTGACAGCTCAGAGCCTGGATCCTGCTTGGATTCTGTGTCTCCCTCTCGCTCTGCCCCTCCCCTACTCATGCTCTGTTTCTTTCTGTCTCAAAAATAAACATTAAAAAAGATTTTTTTTAAATGTCATTGGAATTTTGATAGGGATTGTATTAAATTTGTAGATTGCTTTGAGTAGTATGGACATTTTAACAATATTAATTCTTCTCATCTATGAACACAGAATCTTTCTATTTATTTGTGCCTTCTTCAATATATTGATTGATTTATATTTATATATTTATATGCATTTATATTTATATTAAATATTATTTATATTTAATTTCTTGCAGTTTTTAGGGTACAGATCATTTACTTCACTGTTTAAATTTTTTTCTCTTTTTAAAATTTTTATTATTTTTATTTTATTTGAACTTAAACATATGTTTATTTTATTTTATTTCATTTTTTGTTTAAGTTTTACTTAGTTAGCATACAGTGCAATATTGGTTTCAGGAGTAGAATTCAGTGATTCATCACTTACATACAACACTCAGTGCTCAAAACAGCAAGTGCCCTCTTTAATACCTGTCACCCATTAGCCCATCTCCCACCTGCCTCCCTCTGTCAGCCCATAGTTTGTTCTCTTTCATGAAGAGTCTCTTGTGGTTTATTTCCCTCTCATCTCTTTTTTACCCTCTTCATGATCATATGTTTTATTTCTTAAATTCCACAAATGAGTGAAATTATGTGATATTTATTTTTCTCTGAATATTTCACTTAGCATTCAAGTTCATCTGCATCATTGCACATGGCAAGATTTCATCCTTTTTGGTGGCTGAGAAATATTTCAATGTATATATATGCCATATATTCTTTCTTTAAAAAATAGCTTATTGTCAAATTGGATTCCATATAACACCCAGTGCTCTTCCCTACAAGTGACCTCCTCCAAGACCATGACCTCTCCCCCCCCTTCCCCTTCAACCCACAGTTAATTTTCAGTATTCAATAGTCTCTCAAGTATTGCATCCCTCTCTCTCCCCAACTCTCTTTCCCTCTTCCCCTCCGCCTGGTCCTCCATTAGGTTTCTCCTATCCTCCTGTTAGACCAACGAGTGCAAACATATGGTATCTGTCCTTTTCACTGGACTTATTTCGCTTAGCATGACACCCTCGAGGTCCATCCATTTTGCTACAAATGGCCAGATTTCATTCATTCTCATTGGCATGTTATACTCCATTGTATATATATACCACCTCTTCTTGATCCATTCATCAGATGATGGACACAGGCTCTTTCCCATGATTTGACTATTGTTGACAGTGCTGCTATGAACATTGGGGTACATGTGCTCCTATGCATCAGCACTCATGTATCCCTTGGGTAAATCCCTGGCAGTGCTATTACTGGGTCAAAAGGGAGTTCTATGGATAGTTTTTTGAGGAATCTCCACACTGTTCTCCAGAGCAGCTGCACCAGTTTACATTGCCACCAACAGTGTAGGAGGGTGCCTGTCTTTCCACACCCTCACCAGCATCTATAGTTTATAGTTTATAGTTTATAGTTTATATTTATTCATTTCAGCCACTCTGACTGGCGTGAGGTGGTATCTCAGTGTTGTTTTGATTTGTGATTCCCTGTGATGAGTGATGTTGAGCGTCGTTTCATGTGCCTGTAGGCCATCTGGATGTCCTCTTTGGAGAAGTGTCTGTTTATGTCTTCTGCACATTTCTTCACTGGGTTATTTGTTTTTCAGGTGTGGAGTTTGGTGAGTTCCTTATAGATTTTGGATACTAGCCCTTTATCCGATATGTCATTTGCAACTATCTTTTCCCATTCTGTCTGTGGCCTATTAGTTTTCTTGATTGTTTTCTTTGCAGTGCAGAAGTTTTTTTTATCTTGATGAGGTCCCAAGAGTTCAGTTTTGCTTTCATTTCCCTTGCCTTTGGGGATGTGTCAAGTAAAAAATTGCTGTGGTTGAGGTCAAGGAGGTTGTTTCCTACATTCTCCTCGAGGATTTTGATGGTTTCCTGTCTCACATTCAGGTCCTTCAGCCATTTTGAGTTTATTTTAATGTATGGTGTAAGCAAGTGGTCTAGTTTCATTCTTTTCCATGTTGCTGTCCAGTACTCCCAGCACCACCTGCTAAAGAGGCTGTCTTTTTTCAATTGGATACTCTTTCCTGCTTTGTCAAAAATTAATTGGCCATACATTTGTGGGCTCAGTACTGGGCTAACTATTCTATTCCCTTGGTCTATGTGTCTGTTTTTGTGCCAATACCATACTGTCTTGATGATGGCAGCTTTGTAGTAGAGGTTAACGTCTGGGATTGTGATGCCTCCTGCTTTGGTTTTCTTCTTCAAAATGACTTTGGCTATTTGGGGTCTTTTGTGGTTCCCTACGAATTTGAGAATTGTTTGTTCTAGCTTTGAGAAGAATGCTGGTGCAATTTTGATGGGGATTGCATCGAATGGGTAGATTGCCTTTGGTAGTAATGACATTTTAACAATGTTTATTCTTCTAATCCATGAGCAGGAAATTTTTTTTATTTCTTGGTGTCTTCTTCCATCTCTTTCATAAGTTTTCTATAGTTTTCATCATATAGGTCTTTTACATCCTTGGTTAGGTTTACTCCTTGGTATGTTATGGTGTTTTGTGCAATCATGAATGGGATCAGTTTCTTGATTTCTCTTTCTGCTGCTTCATTATTGGTGTATGGGAATGCAACTGTTTTATTTTCATCGATTTTGTACCCTGCAACTTTACTGAATTCATCGATCAGCTCTAGAAGGCTTCTGGTGGAGTCGATTGGGTTTTCCATGTAGAGTATCGTGTCATCTGTGAAAAGTGAAAGTTTGACTTCTTCTTTGCCAATCCTGATGCCTCTGATTTCCTTTTGTCATCTGATTGCTGATGCTAGGACGTCCAGCACTATGTTAAACATCAGTGGTGAGAGTGGACACCCCTGTCCTGTTCCTAATCTCAGGGGGAAAGCTCTCAGTTTTTCCCCATTGAGGATGATATTAGCTGTGGGCTTATCATAAACTGCTTTTATAATGTTTAGGAAAGTTCCTTCTATTCCGACTTTCTTAAGGGTTTTTATTAAGAAAGGGTGCTGTATTTTGTCAAATGCTTTTTCTACATCTATCGACAGGATCATATGGTTTTTATCCTTTCTTTTGTTAATGTGATGGATTTGCGAATATTGAACCAGCCCTTTAACCCGGGAATGAATCTCACTTGACATTGATGGATAATTCTTTTTATATGCTGTTGAATTTGATTTGCTAGTATCTTGCTGAGTATTTTTGCATCTGTATTCATTAAGGATATTGGTCTGTAGTTCTCCTTTTTTTTGCTGGGTCTCTGTCTGGTTTGGGTATCAAGGTGATGCTGGCTTTGTAGAATGAGTTTGGAAGTTTTCCTTCTATTTCTATGTTTTGGAATGGTTTGAGAAGAATGGGTATTAGCTCTGCTTTAAGTGTCTGGTAGAATTCCCCTGGGAAGCCATCTGGCCCTGGGCTCTTATTCGTTGGGAGATTTTTGATAACAGATTCGATTTCTTCACTGGTCATTGGTCTCTTCATGCTTTCTATCTCTTCCCGTTTGAATTTTGGCAGTGCATGTATGTTTAGGAATGTGTCCATTTTTTCTAGGTTGTCCAGCTTGTTGGCATATAATTTTTCATAGTAATCTCTGATGATTGCTTGTATTTCTAAGGGATTGATTGTGATAGATCCTTTTTCATTCATGATTTTTCTATCTGGGTGCTCTTTCTTTTTTTCTGAGGAGCCTGGCTAGAGGTTTATCAATTTTGTTTATTTTTTCAAAGATCCAACTCTTGGTTTCATTGATGTGCTCGACTGTGTTTTGTTTTTTTTTTTTTCGGATTCTATATTGTTTATTTCTGCCCTGATCTTTATTATTCCCTTTCTTCTGCTAGGCTTGGGATGCTCTTGCTGCACCCCTTCTAGTTCCAGTAGGTGCTCTGTTAGATTTTGAATTTGTGCTTTTTCTAGATTGTTGAAATTGGCCTGGATTGGAATAGATTTTCCTCTTAGGACTCCCTTTGCTGAGTCCCAGAGATTTTGGATTGTTGTATTTTCGTTTTCATTTGTTTTCATATATTTTTAAATTTCTTCTCTAATTGCCTGATTAGCCCAATCATTCTTTAGTAGGGTGGTTTTTAACTTCACATTTTTGGAGGTTTTCCAGACTTTTCCCTGTGGTTCATTTCAAGTTTCATAGCATTGTGATCTGAAAGTGTGCACGGTATGATCTCTATTCGTTTATACTTATGGAGGGCTGCTTTATGCCCCAGTATGTGATCTGTCTTGGAGAATGTGCCATGTGCACTCGAAAAGAAGGTGAATTTCCTAACTTCAGGATGCAGAGTTCTAAATATATCTATCAGTTCCATCTGTTCCAATGTGTCGTTCAGGTCCATTGTTTCCTTAGTGATTTTCTGTCTGGTTGATGTATCCATTGCTGTCAGTGGAGTATTAAAGTCCCCTGCAATTATCAAGTTCTTATCAATAAGATGGTTTCTGTCTGTGGTTAATTGTTTTATTTATTTGGGCACTCCCGAATTTGGTACATAGATATTTATAATTGCTAGCTCTTCCTAATGGAGAGACCCTGTAATTATTATACATGTCCTTCTTAAACTTTTATTGCTGCCTTTACTGTAAAGTCCAGTTTGTCTAATATAAGTATGGCTAGTCTGGCTTTCTTTTGGCTTTCAGTTGCATGATAGATATTTCTCCATCCCTTTGCTTTCAACCTGAAGGTATCTTCAGGTCGAAAATGAGTCTCTTGTAGACAGCAAATAGATAGGTTTTTTTTTTTTTATCCATTCTGCTACCCTGTGTCGTTTACTTGGAGCATTTAGTTCATTTACATTCTGTGTTATTATTGAAATATGTGGGTTTAGAGTCATTGTGTTCTCCCTAGAATTCATGTTTATAGTGATGTCTCTGGCACCTTGTATTCTTTGCAACATTTCCCTCATAGAGTCCCTCTTAGTATTTCTTGTAGGGCTGGTTTGGTGGTCATGAATTCTCTCAATTTTTGTTTATTTGGGAACACCTTTATCTCTTCTATTTTGAATGACAGGGTTGCTGGATCAAGGATTCTTGGCTGCATGTTTTTTTCTGTTCTTCTCATTGAAGATTTCCTGCCATTCCTTCCTGGCCTGCCAAGTTTCATTAGATAGGTCTGTAACCACTCTGATAGGTTTCCTGTTGTACATCAGGGTCCTTTTCTCCCTAGCTGCTTTCAGAATTCTCTCTCTGTATTTTGCCAGTTTCACTATGACATGTTGTGCCAAAGGTTGATTCACATTACATCTTAAGTGGGTTCTTTCTGCCTCTTGAATTTGAATGTCTATTTTCCTCCCCAGATTTGGGAAATTCTCAGTTATAATTTGGTCTAGTATCCCTTCAGCACCTTTCTCTCTGTCTTCCTCTTCTGGAATTTCTTTGATACGGATGTTGTTCCATTTGATTGTATCACTCAGGTCTCGAATTCTTTTCTGCTCCTGGATCAATTTCTCTCTCTTTTTTTCAGCTTCCTCTTTTCTATAACTATATCTTCTAATTCACCTATTCTTCTCTCTGTCTCTTCAATCCTTGTGGATGACTGCCTCCATTTTATTATTCTCCTCATTTACAGCCTTTTTAAACTCATCACACCTATTTTCATTGTCTCAGTTGCTCCTTTGATGCTTTTTTCAACCCCAGCGATTAATTTTATGAAATGTTTTTATAGTTCTTGATCTGGTATATTGTCTATATCTGCCTTGAGCAGTTCTGTGGCTGTGACTTCTTCCTGGAAGTTCTTTCGAGGAGAGTTCCTTCATTTTGTCATTTTTGCTAGTTTTCTGTCTCTTGTCAGATTTAAAAAGTTCACTGTGTACTGTGTACATGTTAATATTTCTCTGTTAAATAGGCTTATTGACTGTCCAGGCCTGTCGTTTCAGGAAATATCCTTTTAGTTCTGTCTCTCAGTTTCTCTTGTTGTGCCTTTTATTATTTTATTTCCCTACTCAGCGATATTTGGGACTCGCTGTCATGCACACTTTGGCTTGTTTCTTGGTGTAGCCTGAAGAAGGAAAACAGACAAACACAGAGGGAACAGAAGCACAGAAACACACAGACACATCAATCAAACAATCCAATTAAAAGGTGGAAAGGAAAGAAAGAAAATGGAGAGGAAGGAGACAAAAAGAAGAGAAGAAAAAAATAAAGGGGGTCAGAGACAACAAAGGACAATGGACAGTCTAAAAGTGTATGATCAGTTGAAGGGAGAGATAAGGATGAGATATGGGAGAATATATCTCGATTGCAAGAAAGTAAAAAAAAAAGCTGGAGAAAGAAGAAAGTAAAATAACAAGTAAAAAAAATTTAAGTAAAAAAGGTAATAATAATAAAAAATAAGTACAAAAGAGAAGAAAGAAAAAGAAGAAAAAAAAGCAGCAGCTCCTCTTGCGGATCGGCGTGGTTTCGTGTAGTAGATCTAAGGGGCTGCTCTCGGAGGCTCCACCTTGGTGGTTGCAGAGAGTGGAATGGCAGCACACCAAGCTCTGCTGGAACTAAGCACTGCAGTCCACTCTAATGAGTCAGATATCCTTTTCTGCAGCTAAGCCAAGTTGCATTTTCCAGGCCTGCCTCAGTTCAGAGTCCTAGTCCATGCACTTTTATGCTACCACAGATGAGAGGTACTTGCTTTGTTGGCTGGCTTCTTACCCAGGATATTGTAGGGGAAGGGAGCCATTTCTCTAGGTGCTGGCAGGGATTTATGCTGCTACTGCAGGAGGCAAGGTACAGGCCCTCACAGACCTCGGCTGACTCCCCGCCCCCAGCTGGGATCACGATTGTGTAGGGGGAGGGATCAGTTTCTCCTGGCTTGGCTGGGATTTGGGCTGCACTGCCTGAGGTGAAGTGTGCTGCCTGAGGCAAGGTGCGCAGCATGAGGCAAAGTGCAGGCCCTCACAGACACCACTGCGGACTCCCAGCCCCTAGCCGGGATAGTGATTACATAGGGTGAGGGAGCAGTTTCTCTTGGCGCTGGCTGGGATTCGCACTGCTGCTGCCCAAAGCGCCAGGTGCTGCTGAAAATGACCTGTGGACTCCTGTACCTGAAGCCAGCTCTCCGGCCTCCACTGGACCGACTCCCTGCTGGGATCAAGTAGGGGTGGGGGCTATTTTTTCCCTGCAGGCACCTGGGATTCAGGATACCCTCAGCCAATGCTGGAGGTGAGATGTGCTGTGGAAATGAGGCATGTGCTCCTGCTCCCATAGCCGAGGCTGAAGTGCGTGCGTCTGCGGCTGCTGCTGCCATGGTCACCTACTCCCTGCCTGGATGGCACAGGGCTGAAAGACATTTTTTCCCCTGTGCCACCCTGGTTCAGGATTTGGGCTACCCAGCAGTTATATATGGAGTGAGAGTTTTTCTCTCTGAGCAGGGTTAAACATTCTTTATCTCTTCTCTAGAGACAGTACTATGAGCGTGTTCAGTTTCTCTTTCTCTTCCCTTTGTCTCTCAGGAGCTCTTCGTGCTTGCTCTATGTTGGGCTGGGGCTCCCACCTCCCTTGCCCCTCTCGGGCTGGCCCATTTTCCAATCTCTTCAGTTCGCACTCAGTTAGGCATCTTTGAGGTTGTCTTCTTTCTGGAGTCTGTATTTTCTCCTTCTGCTCTTGCAGATGAGGCTAATGTCCTTCTCAGTTGGATAGATGGGGCAGATGAAGTTTCCAGAGCTTCCTTCCTCTCCGCCATCTTGGCTCCTCCCTCATTGCTTAAATTGATTCCTAGGTATTTTATTCTTTTGATGCAATTGTAAATAGAAATATTTTCTTGATTTCTCTTTCTTGTAGTTCATTGTTAGTGTATAGAAACATAATTTATTTTATATCCTTCAGCTCTACTGAATTTGTTTATTGCTGGAGTCTTTAGAGGTATTTTGTATATAATGTCATATCATCTACAAATAGTTCTACTTTTTTCTTTCAAATTTTGATGCTATTTATTTTCACTTCTTATCCATTTGATGTTGAATTTTGTCAAATGCTTTTTTGCATATGCTGAGGTGATCATATAATTTTCATCCTTCTTTTGTTAATGTAGTGTATTAATTGATTTGCAAATGTTGAAACATCTTTGCACCATGGAATAAATCTCACTTGATCATAGTGTATGATCCTTTTAATGTATTGTTGAATTCAGCTCACCAATGCAACTATATTAATCTGGCATCTTGGTCTGTAATTTTCTTCTCTTGTAGTGTCCTTAATTAGTTTGATATCAAGGTAATGTAGCTTTCATGAAATTAGCTTGAAAGTGTTTCCTCTTCTGCTTTTTGGAAGAGTTTGAGAAAATTTTGTATTAATTCTTCTTTAAATGATTGGTAGAATTCACCAGTGAGGCCTTCTGGTCTTGTACTTTTATTTGTTGGAAAGTATTTTTATTACAGATTCATTCATTCTCCTGTCTAGTAATTCGTCTGTTCAAATTTTCTATTTCTTTGCAATTCAATCTTGTTTGATTGCATGTTTGTAGGTATTTATCCATTTATTTTAGGTTGTCCAAATTCCTTTTTGGTCTTACAGTAGTCTGTTAAGGTCCTTTGTATCTATGGGGTATCAGTTGTAATGTCTCCTTTTTTATTTATAATTTTATTTGAGTTCTCTTTTTTTCTCAGCAAATCTAATTAATGGTTTGTCTATTTTGTTTTTTCTTTTCAAAAACAACTCAATTTTGTTGATTTTTTTCTATTGCTGTTTTAGTCTCTATTTTGTTTATCTCTGCTCTAACCTGTTATTTTTTCCCCTCTACTAACTTTGGGTTTACTTTGTTCTTTTTCTAGGTCCTCGAAGTATAAAGTCAGGTCATTTATTTGAGCTTTTTCTTTTTTTCTTAATGTAGGCATTTTTCATTATCACTTTCTTCTTAGAACTGTTTTTGCTACATCCCATAAGTTTTGGTATGTTATATTTCCATGTCCATTTGTCTCAAGATAGTGTTTAATTTCCTTTTTGATTTTTTCTTTGATTCATACGTTGTTCAGTAATATGTTAAGTTTCCATTTATTAGTGAATTTTCTAGTTTTCTTCTTGTATTGATTCCTGGTTTCATACCATTATGGTCAGAAAAGATGTTCAATATGATTTCAATCTTCTTAAATTTACTAAGACTTGTTTTGTGGTCTAAAATATAATATATCCAGGAGTATGTTCTATATGCATTAAGCTTTGACTTAAACTTCCTATTCCTTGTTTATTTCTCCATAGTATTTGTCATATCTAACATATTACAAGTGTTTTTAATGTTTTTATCACCTTCCCCACTAGAATGTAAGCTGTGTACATGTAGAGATTTCTGTTACTTCATTCCTGCTGTGTCTCACTTAGAAGAGTACCTAGCACATAGTAGATATGCACTAAATATTCTTGAATAAATGAATGAAAGAATGCTGCGTATGGTCAACTATTTTGAATAATGATGAGAGGAAAAAGTACACCTAAGAACCCTTGACAGTGGGTCAAAATTTTTATTTACTGTAATTATTAGTAATAATTATTACTGTAGTTATCGCAGTCATTTAGGAGCATTGCCAGCAACCCTAATTCTTCTGTGCCTCGCTGCCAAATCAGAATTATAGGGCAGTGTACATTCATTCAAATATTTTTCTCCTTTTGACCACTTCTTGAATCAAATAAACATTATAGAAACATCTCTTATTTCCAATAGATCTTGCCAAAACCCTCCAAACAGTGTTTCAACACATTCCCCAAAGAAGAAACCCAATGCTGGGAATGAGTCAAGCAGTCAGTTAGCAGCTGTCATTCCTAGATTACTTTCCATACCCTGTTTTTTCTCTCCATTTAAAATCCTTAAACCTTCAAGTTCTTTTCATTTCTTCTGGTGAGAGATTTAATTATTGGTAGTTTTAATGGTACATGTTCACTACAGGAATGATGAAAGGCAATTAGCATCATGATTGAGAGAGGCTAACGTATGCTGTGGTGATGATGAAAGTGAGCAGTGAGGGAACACTGAGTGATGGCAATGGACCCTAGTGGTTTGAAACAACCACCAAGACGGGAGACTTCAGCTTCATACAGCTACTACTAATTTATAATAATCTCTATATTCATGAAACAGCTCAAAATCCCCAAAAGAGCCAATTTAATTCTTACCATTATATTTTCTCTATTTATTTTCTATATTTTCTGAATTATAAAATCTTAGTACAATCTCAGCATTGAAAACAGTAGTTTACATGTGTTCCCTCTATGTACTACTTTTGTAGAAACAGAGTTATATGGACTAAAAATTCTCTCCTTGCACCATGATTTTGGTCCATAACAATTTACTTGGCTGGCTCAATAGTAAAATAAATATAAGCAAAATAGTCAATTTTCTCTTTATTCACACTGGTTTCATCCAACTATTAATTCAACACTTTGTCTAACTTATAGAAGTTGATAGTGTACAGAAGTGAAAACAAAAAGATATTATTAACTAACCACTGCTGTTTCTAAATCAGATAGAAACTTATTTATCTGTAGGTCAGTTACTGTCATTTGTCGAAGGAATTTCAGAAGGAGCTATAATAAGATTTCTCAGTGTATTTAATAATGCTTGCTAGTCAAATTCTAAGTGCAATTCTAACCTTCTACAGAAATTTACTAGTCTATACAGGCAGGTAAATAACTTTAACTACTGGGCTTATTTTATGTATGAATCTTATTCATCATTTAAAGTTTACAGTAAATGCAATAACCTCACTTTTAACCCTTTTCATGGAATATAACATAAGCAATGTTGTCCAAACTTTAGGCATTCTTATTCTACTTTCATTTTTGTCATCTCCATTGTACTATCACTTCTTAATAGGACTCTTTAAATTCCCTTAATACTTTTCTTTATAAACCTATGCTTATCTTCATTCCAAGTGATAGTAACTATTAAATCATCAGCTTGATTTATGAATTAATTTAAAAAATATACGCCAATCACATACTTTGTGACACATTTTGGGAAGCTTAAAATACAACGATAACTAAGAACTCTCTCATGGGGATTACATTCTAATGAAGAATCAATCAATCAATCCATTCAGGACATTCTGCAAATATAATGTAAGGTAAGTGCTATGAAGAAAGCTAAAGGAAAGGGAGGAGAAAAAGAGATGATGGAGTAGGGTAAGTGACACTATGAAGTAGTGATAGACGACTAGACTACAAACCCAGGAAGGCCTTAGCAATCAAAACAGAAGGGTAAATGCCCATGTGAGAATGAGTGCACCACACTCAAGGAATAGCAAGAGGTTGATGTGCTGAAACAAGGAAAGGAAGCCAGAGAGGCCTAGAGGTGAAACTTCAGGGTCAAGCAACATCCAAAACAGATAGGACCTCACAGTTCCTGGGTAGAAGTTTGAATTTTTTTTTGATGTAATGAGGAATTATTGGAGAATTTTTAGCAGGGGAATGACATGAAGTGTTTTTAACTCATAATCATTACTCAGACTTTTGTGTGAACTGACCTTAGAGTAGAAATTCTGAAAACCACTTAGAAGGTTACTTAAGTTAAGGGGGCCATGAGGAGTGGGATGGTAGTAATGGTAGAGGTGGAGGAAGTAGGTGGGTTGGCTAGTTTTTTTTTCTGATACATATAAAAAATAAACTTCTGTTAATTGAACATGTTTCCTCCATGTTCTATATGAAAGTATTTCACATCTGGCATTCTGGCTCCCATCCTTTGTGAGATACTGGTGCAGTGGTTTGACTTCAGGCTCTGAAATCAGACTGCTTGGCTTTGAGTTCATTATCTAACTTATTGTTTGGCAGACCTTTTGCAAGTTGCTTTTCCTTTTAAGGTTTCTATTTCTTTGTCTTAGATAATGAGGATGCTGATAGCTCTTTCATAGAGTTATTAGAAGTATTCAGCTGGATACTGCATGTGCAGTCCTTAGCACAGTACCTGGTGGATAATAAGTAATGACCATCATAGATATGTAAATAACATATATCATGAAGATATCCAGTTATTATTTTGTCTTTACACAATAACCGCAGTAACTACTAAATTAACCTTACAAATATGTTTGCTCAGTTTTAGTCATTGCTGTTATTATCCTTAAGAAGAACCAATATTTTTTTAATTGGGCATTTAATGCATAGAATTAACATATTATAAATGTGGTCATAATTTCCAAATAATTTTAGTGCTTTAGATTCAAAGTTCCAGGGATTTTTTGCTCTTGTGCTCACATAGGTGAAATAACAGCTGGAACTTACCAGAATTCTACTTGTCAAAGAATCTGCATGCAGTGGCATAAAACTAACACAGGTGCCCCAGCATGCTGACAAAGAATAAATAGAAGCACATGTTCTGAAAGGTACATAATACTTCACTTCTTAAAATACTACTTATAAAATGTGGTCAGCTTTGTTCTGTGAATTGGCTGACACCTAACATATAGAGGAACTGCTGTTGGTGCCCGCATGGCCATGCCACCTGGATTCCCTTATCTTGTTTATTATTACTAACTGTTTCAAAAACACTTTGGAGATTTTAAAGAAAGGGATAGATTGTGATCTCTTCTTCGAGTGTGGTCCTTCTAGGAGGCCAAATGACTTTTTAAAGGTGCCTTTAGTAACATGGTATGTCATAACTGATACTTTCCTTTTAAAAACAACTGTCCTTTTGGGGAGCTCCCAGAAAGGATATTAGAGATTATGTTTGAATAAAAACAGTGGAACTTGCTTTCCTATCTCCCCTTTTCTTAAGGAAGAAATCCTCATGGAATGTGGAAAAGAAATGAGTTTGAGCATACTAAATCCAAATAATGCAACACTGATCTCTCTTAGTCACAAGTCAATACAATAGCAAAAGCCCCAATAACATTCAACTCACTTTTGGGAGACAGGACCCATGACATGCTCTGTCTGTGTGAAATAGATGGGTGGTCTGAAGGATGTGATTCTCCTGTAAAAACAAGGGCATACACACACACACACACACACACACACACACACACACACACACACACTTTTAAAAACTTCTTGGAGGAGGCCTTCCAAGGAATCTTGGTGCTGCCACCTCCAATTCTTCCAACTTGAAGAGCCTTCTAAGTTTTCAAGATTTCCCTAAGTAACACCAAATGTTGGGCTTTGCAGTGCTTTCCTGACTTGATTCTTACGTGACCAGCCTAATCAACCATCATCTGAGAATAAGCTCCCCAGCTTAATTCTTAATTTTCTTCCAACCACGGAAACTATGATGGCCATGGAGGGTTTGCTTATCACTCAATTGCCTCTCCTCAACCATCCTCCAAAATGAATGTGAAGGAGTAAATTTCAAGACAGAAACGAACCCAGGCTTGCTCAAACTCTGTACTGGTTTATCAACAAAATCTTTTGATTTAACTCATGAGAATCTACCTGAGAGTTTTTACAAAGTGCTCATTTAGTTTTATAATTTATTGATCTGTAGAGCTGGGCCCAAGTTAACCTAAATTTGTGGTAGAAACAATATGAGAGAAATACTAAGGACAGCATGCTCTAACACTGTCCTCCTAATATGCTCCTCTAAGTCTGAACAGTACAAGGTATTAGCAATGCCCTTGGGAACTGGCAAAACATTTTAGATTTGTCTACCTGGAGTAAATATTTCTTCTTAAGGACTTTTGCAGTAACGGAATCATTCTACATATTTAAAAAATGTAATAAGTGCCCCATTTATGGAGAATTTTATAGTTAAAATGTAGAAATTCTATGGTCAGAATATTTTATAAAAGAGCCAAAACACATAGTAAATTAAGATTGATTTGCATGAAACTTTGCAGACACCCAGATGATATTATAAAGAAAGGAAACAAACTTTGTTTGAACTCTATTGCTGTTATATTAGGTTATCCCCTTGTCTGTACTCTACTCCTGTTCCTAATTTAACACCTGTAAATTGCTATGGAAATTATATATAAAATGTACATTTCATATTGCAAAGGTAGGGAGGTCAAATTGTATATGAGTTAGAATTTAATTAGAATTTCTTTAGCTCATGCAATTTTCTGGCCTTAAAAATGTGGGTAATTCATTTTCTATCATTTAAAAATTTTTTTTCATTTACTTTTTGAGAGGCAGAGAGAGTGTGAGCAGGGAAGGGTCAGAGAGAGAGAGCGAAACACAGAATCCAAAGCAGGCTCCAGGCTCTGAGCTAGCTGTCAGCACAGAGCCCGATGTGGGGCTTGAACCCACAAACCGTGATATTGTGACCTGAACCAGAGCCAGACGCTTAACCAACTGAGCCACCCAGGTGCCACTCTATCATTTTTTTGTATCTTGTAGTGTTTGGCCATGGTTAGAAAAGTGGTG
Source organism: Suricata suricatta (assembly GCF_006229205.1). Classification (NCBI taxonomy): domain Eukaryota; kingdom Metazoa; phylum Chordata; class Mammalia; order Carnivora; family Herpestidae; genus Suricata; species Suricata suricatta. Next base: position 27,508,785 of record NC_043706.1, on the reverse strand, counting down.
AGGAGAGCCGGGAGGCATTGGTAGGACTATAAACCATGACAAAGAGATGAAACACATTGAATCTGAACTTAAAAGTCTTTTAATTCACTTTTTAAAATTAATTTCTTAAATAAATGGAAAAATTGGAGAAGACTGGTGGCTTCAATGATACTGAACACTTGAACTAAAGGGTTGGAAAAGTGCAAGAAAGGTGAGTCTGGCTGTGCATCTCTGAAGTAATGAAGCGAATCCTTCTGGAGTTGTGCTTTTATTGCTCATTACGTTATCTTTCTTCTTTCTACAAATGGGACTTATTGATTCATTGCTAAAATGGTCTGAAAGCTAATGCATCAGAGAAATTCTTTACCACGTGCATTTATATACTAATCCTTCTGAAATGTTTCACTGGCTCGAGTTTTCTAGTAGGAGCAGTGGGCCATGCTTGTCTTTGCCAAAGAGAGTTTCATCTTTTTTGGTCAATGTATCTTTGATCTTTTCTAATTTCTGCCTGGCCTATCTCTGCCTCTCCCTCTGCTATCCCCTTCTCTTTCACAGTTTTGAGAGCCAAGGGTATGGTGTCCAATTCCCACAATGTACACAATCATGCTCAGGAGGACTGTTCTAGAGTCACAAAGAGCTTGCCAGGACAGCAGCAAGTGTGAAGCCTTAAAAAGGGCTTCTATACATTTGTTCTCTTCTCCTGTCTCAGATTCAGTAAAGTTACAGAGCAGCTTCTAAGAGGACTTTCATTCCTACTGTTAATTTATTGCATTTATAAAAACAATTGTCATCTGGTTATCTGCAAAGTTTCATGCAAATCAATCTTAATTTACTATGTGTTTTGGCCCTTTTATAAAATATTCTGACCATTGTATTTCTACATTTTAACTGTAAAATTCTCCCATTATTTTCAATGAGTACTATAGTGAGAGAGCATATTCTAGGCATATGTACCTAGTATGATATGCCATTTTCCCATAGTGGACAGAGCACTTCAACTTCCTCAGTTTTCAAATCTTGGATCTTTCTCCAATTCTGTATCTACTGCTATGTTCTGTGTCTCTCTACTATATTAGCTTATAACAGGTTAATGGGAAGCACAGTTCATATAATATGCTTTGAAAACTAAGTGCCATGAAAACTATTTTTATTATTGTCATTTTTATTATCATTATGCAAAGTTCTTCTAGCAAAAATTATAGTATCTATTTTCCAAACCTATTCTGAATCTATCTCTGAGACAGAGCTAGAATCTAGACTTTCTTAAAATCTCTATATTTAATGCTTCAGTTACTTCATACACTTCCTTTGATATGAAAAACTTAACTTTTCTTTTCTCCTGAGTGCCCCAGGCAGTCAACAGGTGTCAAGACCTCAACAGGCAGGTGGGCATCAAAGACTCAGGATAGTGTGACTCCAGATGGCTAACCCTGGATAATGCCCTCTACCCCCAGTAAGTGTAAATTTCCCATTCTTTGTTTCTTAATTAAAGCAGAAGGGGTGCCTGAGTGGCTCTGTTGGTTAGGAGTCTGACTCTTGATTTTAGCTCAGGTCATGATCTCACAGTTTGTGTGATCATGCCCTGTGTTGAGCTCTGTGCTGGAGGCCTGGGATTGTCTCTGTGCTTCTCTTTCTCTCAAAAATAAATAAAAACTTTTTAATAAAAAGCAGCAAAACTTAAAGGTAACCATTATTTTTAAGACAATTTTTTAAAATGCAAAGAAATGAAAGGAGAAATTCTAATTGTTATCTTTCCCCAGTTTTTCTGCCATATGAATATATACCTTCAGTTCAAAGCTCTCTTTTGCTGGCAATTTGTTCCAAATGTTTGAGCTTCCTGCTACTACCACTCATTGATCAACTCCACTCTGTCTTAGCAGCTATAGGCTGGTCAAAGATTATTCTTGACTTTAACTATTCACTGGGAAGTTCTTAGGTGACTGAGCATTGATTTACGTTTTCACGTGCAGGGAAAGAGAGGGAAAGCAAAAACTGACAAAGAGATCCTGTTAAAAAAAGTCCTCCTTTCCCCAGTTAAAAGTAGCCATTTCTACTCTTTTTGAGTTTCCACCATCTGCTAGTTATCTAACTTTGGTAGGTAGCTTTTGGTGCAGCCTAATTTGTGTATATTATACTCATTTACTTGTGCCTTTAATATTGACGACAACCTAAACTCACAAACTGCTTAATAAAGTCCAAACAAAATATAAGCAACTCTTTATGAGTGTTCTTTATTCTCAGTTAATTACACTATCTGTTAACTGATGCTAATCTCCAACTGACAATCACCTGATCTCTCAGGGTAGGTTCCTGTAATACAGTATAGTTTTGGCATAACTACAGGACAAGAAATCCCAGTAGATCATAGCTATTCACTTATAAATTATAATTTTCCTCTATGTGGAAGAAAATATTCCAGACATATATGATTCACATACTAAGAAATGAAAACAACTTATTTTTTGTCCTACTTTCTCAAATTGCTTGAAGGGAAAAATGTTAAACGGATAATATCTTTCAACACTGAATTGATTTCTCAGCTTAATTTAAGCATAGAAATTATATGCCAGATGGCATAATCAACATGTTCTGTTGAAAGATTGCAATTTTATTCTTATAAGAAAAAATAAAATAAGCGTTTTTCCACGTGGTCTACTCAGTGGGAAAGAAAGTTTATATATGTTCACCTAACAATGCCATCTTTGATGAGGAAAATGACAATGGCTTTGAATGTATTAACTGAGCTCTTTTCCTGCTCTTGCTTTGTTTCATCTTGCCATAGATTTCACATAAGATCCATATGAATAACGAGAAAGTGAAACAATAAGAGGAAAAATTATGAATATACAAAAAATTGTCTTAATGCCATTGGACATTTAATAACTTTCTGAAATGCATTTCCTTTTTAATCATGTCATAACTGTATTTCATTCAATATCCTGAACTTAGTGCTATAAAATCAGAATATGCCCTTGGCCCTTTGCTCTCAGGGAGGTCATTCAAAGATTTGCCTATCTTAGGAGAGGTGGGAACTGACTGTTTTCACAACTCATTCCATTTTTATGTGACATTTCTATTCCCAACACTTGGGAATAGAAAGCAGTTGCCTTTCTATAAAGCCATAAAGCAGTTGGCCAAGGAACTTAGTTGTGAGCTAAAGAGAAAAGCATGATGTTTATAAAGGTGGAAGAATACAAATAGTTAATTGATATGAAAACTTGAGTGTCAAGAAGGGAAAGGGAAAGGAAATAAAGGAAGGGAGGGGAGGAAAAAAAAGAGAGATCAGAGGAGAGGAGAGGAGGTAATCAATGAACATAGAAAAACAAACACATGTAAAATAATTAATTAGTGACTTTGTTTCTGAAAAATTAAGAATGCCCTTTCTATAAGATAAATTACTGCTAGAGAAGATGGGACATTTCTGATTACTTTGAACAAAAATTTTAAATTACTATTAAAATAGATATTTGGAATAAAGTATGTATTCTGATAAAATAATAACCACTTAATCTACATGTTTTAAAAACAAGTCTAATAATCATATCACTGTGACAGTTCTTTTTTCAGATCCAGGTTAAGATTGTTCCCTCATTTTTTTTTAAAATTTTATATATTTACATACATTTTATTTTTTTTGTAATAGTTTATTGTCAAGTTGGTTTCCATATAACACCCAGTGCTCATCCCCACAAGTGCTTTCCTCCATGACCAATACCCCCCTCCCCACTCCCCCTTCCCCTCCCCCTCCTTTTCCTACCCCAGTCAGCCCTCCTGTTTGTTCTAAGTAGTCAATGGTCCCTTTCACTTCCCAACTCTCCCTTCCCCTCCCCTCCCCATGGTCCTCTGTTAGGTTTCTCCTGTTAGACCTATGAGTGCAACATAGGGTATCTGCCCCCCTCCGCCTGACATATTTCCCTTAGTCTAGGCCATACCACCCTGAACGTTCCCATTCTTGTCTGAACTCAGAAGCTAAGCAGGATCAGTCCTGGTTAGTATTTGGATGGGAGACCCTCTTATCTTTAAAACACCTGTATTTTGATGGCTAATCAACTCTAGGCATTTCTGCCCTGAAAATGGTGGCCTGCTTGGGATTATTATGCTAAAATATATTTTTCAAACTTCTCATGTAAGTACATTTGCTTATAATATTGGATATATTTCAGGAGAACCATCTTCTAATTTTATTAAGACATGTGAATCTTATTTCTTGAGTATCAAGTGTTTTTCCCATCATTATTCTCAGGACTAAATACACTAACTATGATCTCTTACACAGATTACACCTACATACATATAATATCCTACTAAATTTACTAGGTGTCAAGCAGGTCACTGTTTATACATGGTTCAAAAATAATAAGTCATATCAGTTGACATGTTAGTCACTTACTCTGCAGTTGGAGTGCTTTAAGAATTGCTACAACATGTTTGGAGTCAAGTTCTGTGTTCCAATCCTATTTCTTTTCTGATACAAATGCAAACAATATGGACTAAGGAAATTTATTTATAAATGGTTTGCCTTTTAATTTGTCTTTTAAGTTAAGGCAACTGAAAATAAATAGCCCAAATACGTACAACAAGGAAAAAAGGGAGCATTTATAAGACAATGGGAGCAGAAAGCTACATATCAGTAGATTTACACAAGAAAAGGAAGAATGGTCACATCCAACGTAACAAGTGGGAAGCAAATTTCAAGGAGACAGCAGATATCGCTATCAAAAGCAAAACAGAGGTCTAGGAAAATAACTCAAAACTGTTCACTGGATTTGGCTGATCAGAAGTTACTAATTAGAAGATCCAATGGAGAGGTGGGGTCTGAAGCCAAAAGTGCAAGAGTTTGAGGTGTGAATATGCAGTAAGAAAACAGGCCTGTAGAATTTAGAGCTATCATTCTCTATTTTTCCCCCCTGGACAGAAAAGAGAATGCCTAGTACCACATTACACCTCCATCCTCAATTCTTTAAGTGCCATTGTGTATTTTAAAATTTTGTATAAATTTTACAATTTACTTATTTTTCATTTGAGTGATAATGAGTATTGTGTGTCCTAGTTTTGAATTTTCCCCATGCAAATAAGAGCAGAGGGAAGGAGTTAGAAAAGGAAAGGAAGCCATGAAAAGCATATTGTTGAGCTGATAATAACTGTGGGCAAATGGAATTGAACTTCTTTGAGATCCTTTGAGAATGCACCTCAGAGATTAACCCTTCGAAGGACTGGAAGCTGGGGAATATATACACTGATTCCTGCCCTCATTGACTAAAAGTCAAGGCCAGGGGCATTGATTCCTTTGACATTTTCAAGGTGTCTAACTTCTAGGTGAGGAAGAACTTCTGTTTTGGAGAAAGCCCATGGTAGAGGAGCTGAGAGATGGAGTGAGCCAGGGTGGTGGGGAGGCATGCACAAGGTAAGTGTCCCACCCTTCAGCAGAGGTCAGTGGGATGACAGTGGGGCACAGAGTGGCATCCTGGTTCCACCAAAAATCTCCAATAGAATTATCGCTCTAGCAAGTGCCATGCTAATCCTATATTTTCTCATATTCCCTAGCACATGGCAGGGAGCACATATATCTGTTTGAGAAGCATGAATTTAGAAGATGTGTATATAGATGTCTTTAAAGAAAGAGATAAACAGGTTAAAAAAAAAAAAGTCCAGGCCATCTGTGGAATCTGACTCAGACAGGGCTCCTGGAGCCCGGGCTGAGTGAGGGAGCAGCCAAGCAGACTCCACTCAGATGTGAAGAGGCCAGGTTTCTGCCAAGAGAGGTATGTGAGGATGGCGACCAAAGTTCAGTTCTCCTACCAGTCCCTGCTAGCTACTTCAAAGTGAGGATCAAACCCCCACCAGAAAAATGAATGAAGTAATTAACACTTCCCCTGACCATACTATTCAGGCAAACTCTTTCATTGTTAAAACGCATAAGTAGTTAATAATTCATACTTTGAACAGTCATTAATTAATAGCACAATTAACAGGGAGAAATAACTGTACACTCTTCCAAACTAATAATCTGACTGTGTCGCTGACATTCTCTCTCCATGTTCATGGCTCTCATTGCATTGACAGGTACTACATGTCTTATTCAGCTGGGAGCTAAATAATATCTCTAACAAAGTCTTTTTCCACAAATAGATCAGTCAAAAGGTGAAATAGCAATTCTAGCTCTTTCAGTCTGAGTTGAACTCTAGAACAACGTGTATTTTCTTCTTGCTGATGGAACTCATAATGTTCTAAAGCTGTGGGTCTTGAAACTTGGTTCCCAGACCAAAAGCATCAGCATCACCTGGAAACACATTAGGAATATAAATTCTCACCCCCGACAAACATTCTCTTCTTGACCAAACTTCAGTCAGATTACTCCAAACTCTTCTCAGTTTGGCCCTGAATTTTGGGTGCCCATGTTTTTCTCTGCATTGTCCAGTTTTAGCAAGAATCCTGCTAAGTTGGTTTAGCAAGATTCTCCCACCCTCAATATCTAATTAGGTTCCAGCACCAAGCCCTTCCTATATCTAATCACTCTAGCCTGCCTTCAGGGGGAATCCTGTTAGGTTGGTTTAGTCAAAATTCCTTCACTCCTGATATTTCCTTTGAGTAATTTTCTATCAGTGACTACCCATCCCCACCTCCCTGCCATTCTGCTCTTTAGCTCTAAATCCCCACTTTCCCTTGTATTTAGATTGCCCGATCTCTCTCCTGTCCTACAAAATCCTGTTAAAGTAGCCTCTTTGAATAAAGTCTTTCCTCCCATGTTTGACAAATGTCATGAGCAATTTTTTCTTTATTCCCTCCCAGACCTATTGAATCAGCAACTTTGGGGTAGGACCCAGTAATCTGTATTTTATCAAGCTCTTTAGCTCTTTAGACCCATTGCTCAAAATATGACCTAAGGAAAGATGCAGTCATGCCACAAAGACAACATACTAGTGGTGTGGACAGGTGCCAGAACACACAAGAAAAACCAAATCCTCATTCTCATCTATCTCACATCTAGTGAGAGTATTTGTGAAGCCTCATTAGAGATAGGTACACTCTAATGTTAAATAAAATGAAGTCTTACCTAGGCCCCCTGGAGAAACCATGATTATTTTAGGCATCAGATGGTAGTAATTTAAGGATCTGGATTTAAAGGATGGAGTCAGTTGTGGCTCTGAAAACCCCACAGGACAGTGGCTAAAATTCTAATTGTCAGGATCAGTTTTGTGGTTCTGTACTGACCTGTGGTTTCACATGAGAAATACCCACAGCTGTAGAGGAAACCACAAAGGTCTGGAAGCTGCAGGCAGAGGTAAACAGAACCACAGTATATTCTACAAATGATAATAAGGAACCACATAAAAGAATCAGAAAGGAAAAAATGCATTCCTTGGCTGGGAACTTATTGAATGTTTAAAATCAGAGAACAGACTGGTAAGAAAGGGAAAGGGATCAGCATAGGTTTAATTCCATAAAGAAATAGCAGTGAAATCCTGTATTTTTATTCCCCATTAAGGTTGGTTACATACAGAATACAAGAGAGGTTTATTTCGGAATATATCCATATTTCACTTCATATTTTTAAAGTTTTTTTTTTAAATGTTTACTTATTTTTGAGAGAAAGAGACAGTGTATGAGCCAGAAAGGGGCAGAGAAAGAGGGAGACACAGGCTTCAGGGTCTGAGCTGTCAGCACAGTGCCCGAAAAAGGGGTTGAACCCACAAACTAAAGGATCATGACCTGAGCTGAAGTTGGATGCTTAACTGACTGAGCCACCCAGGTGCCCCTCATTTTGTACTTTTTTTTTAAGTACCCTCTATGCTCAACGTGGGACTTGAACTCATGACCATGAGGTCATTTTTAATCTCTATAGATATTAGGAACTTATAAGTCTCTGCAAAAGTTTAAAAATATTGAACTTTTTTTTAACCAGACATGATTCAATAAGAGAAATATTCAAATAAGGGAGAAAACCAATTCTCCAACTTGAGCTTTTTGACAATTAGTATTAAATCTGCACCCTCGGAAATTCTAGGTAACGATGAGTAAGCTATAACTGTTTTGATGCAAAAGTTGTTTAAATTTTGTCTGGTTTTACTCCAGAGGAGCATGTTTCAGAGTCCTTGACCATTCAGAGGCCTTACATACTCCCTCCAGTGGTGGCAGCTTTGGAGCTGAAGAGCAATAGGGCATTTCCAAAGTCTGTGCAACAGAATTTAATGTGCATTTTCAAATGTAAACATTTCTCTTTTATTGTTACCTGCCACCCTCTCCAAAAAGATTACCTTTTACTTAATCTGCTAGAAATACAGACAGGGAATTTACTTTGTGGTAAATCTCTATTGTAATATTTGAATATCATTACATCCTTTAAAATATTTCTTAAAATTATAATTTTAATATGAATCCTTATAGTATATACGATTTATATAGTACTCTCAAAGACAGTGTTTAATATTCACAACACAGAAATATAAAAGCTAATGCTTTAATTATGAATGGTCTGACCTACAAAATAGTAGATTGTGTACATACTTACAAACTTACATATCTTTGCAAAGGTTTAAACATATTCAACTTTTTAAACAATCAAGCTCTTTACAATAGCAATATTTAATTTAGGAGAAAACGTCAATTCTCCAACTTTAGCTTTTTCAGCATTATTATTTATGCTCCAACTCCCTTCTCATTCCTACTTCACAACCTAGCCCCTTCACTCTGAACATACCATTCTCAACAGCAGGCACACCAGCTTGATTCTTATTCATCATAAATAGTATTACTCTTTACCCTACATGTCCTCCAGCTACCCTACCCCCATTTCTCTATTCTTTCCAGGAAATTTTCTACATTATCACCTCACATTCTCTATTTATTCTGCCTCTCCTTTCTCTCTCTCTCTCTCTCTCTCTCTCTCTCTCTCTCTCTCTCTCTCTCTCTCTCTCTCTCTCTCTCATTAGATAGGTTTCTCACCCACCAGTGGCTGCCCACTCAAATTATAAGAAAATACAGTGCTCCACACCCCATGGCCAGCAAGACACTGTATCACTTAGATCTTGCCGAACATCTACATCTACATTTCCTCTACTCCTGCCCATGTTTCATCCATCTTTCTACATTTTCACTAGCTGTTTTCTTTGCTTGACATTCAATTCCATATGTATTGCTAGCTCCTTTCATCTTTCATATCTTAGGTGCACTGTCACTTCCTCTGTCTACTTCTCTGACCACTCTGTCAAAGGAAGCCCCTTCGACTATCCCATTACCCTTTTTCATAATGTTCCTGGCACATTTTTGTTTTTATTTTTATTTTTTTATAGTTTATTGTCAAGTTGGTTTCCATATAACATCCAGTGCTCTTCCCCACAAGTGTCCTCCTCAATGTCCATCATCTCCTCCCCGTACAACCCTCAGTTTGTTTTCAGACTCTCATGATTTGCCTCCCTCACTCTCCCTAACTCTTTTTCTCCCCTTCCCCTACCCATGGTCTTGTTAGACTTATGAGTGAAAACATAACGTATCTGTCCTTCTCTGCCTGACTTTTTCTTATTAAGTTTATTACCAAGTTGGTTTCCATATAACACCCAGTGCTCTTCCCCACAAGTGTCCCTCTCCATGACCATCACCCCCTACCGCTTGCCCCCTCCCTCTTCAGCCATCAGTTTGTGCTTAGCATTCAAAAGTCTCTCATGAGTTGCCTCACTCCATCTCCCCAACTCTTCCCCCCTTTTCCCATTCCCATGGTCTCTTATAGGTTTCTCCTGTTAGACCTATGAGTGACAACATATGGTATCTGTCCTTCTTTGCCTGACTTACTTTGCTTAGCATGACTCCCTCTAGGTCCATCCTTTTTGCTACAAATGACCATATTTCATTCTTTCTCATTGCCATGTAATACTCCATTGTATATATATATATATATACATACCACCACTTCTTGATCCATTCATCAGGTGATGGACATGTAGGCTTTTTCCATGTTTTGGCTATTGTTGACAGTGCAGCTATGAATATTGGGGTACATGTGCCCCTTTGCATCAGCACTTCTGTATCCCTTGGGTAAATCTCTAGCAGTCCTATTGCTGGGTCATAGGGGAGTTCTATTCTTAACTTTCTGAGGAATCTCCACACTGTTTTCTGGAGCGGGGGTACCAGTTTACATTCCCACCAACAGTGTAGGAGGGTGCCTGTTTCTCCACATCCTTGCCAGTATCTATAGTCTCCTGATTTGTTCATTTTAGCCACTCTGACTGGTGTGAGGTGGTATCTCAGTGTGGTTTTGATTTGTATTTCCCTAATGATGAGTGATGCTGAGCATCGTTTCATGTGTCAGTTGCCCATCTGGATGTCCTCTTTGGAGGAGTGTCTGTTTATGTCTTTTGTCCATTTCTTCACTGGGTTATTCGTTTTTCAGGTGTGGAGTTTGGTGAGTTCCTTGTAGATTTTGGATACTAGCCCTTTATTCAATATATCATTTGCAACTATCTTTTCCCATTCTGTCAGTTGCCTATTAGTTTCCTTGATTTTTTCCCTTTGCAGTGCAGAAGATTTTTACCTTGATGAGGTCCCAAGGGTTCATTTTTGCTTTCATTTCCCTTGCTTTGGGGATGTGTCAAGTAGGAAATTGCTGTGGTAGGTCAAGGAGGCTGTTTTTTGCTTTCTCCTCTAGGGTTTTGATGGTTTCTTGTCTCACATTAAGACCCTTCATTTATTTTGAGTTTATTTTTGTGTATGATGTAAGAAAGTGGTCTAACTTCATTTTTTTGCATGTTGCTGTCCAGTACTCCCAGCACCACCTGTTAAAGAGGCTGTCTTTTTTCCATTGGATACTCTTTCCTGCCTTGTCAAAGATTAACTGGCCATACATTTGTGGGTCCAATTCTGGGTTCTCTATTCTATTCCATTGGTCTATGTGTCTGTTTTTGTGTGAATACCATACTGTCTTGATGATGACAGCTTTGTAGTAGAGGCTAACGTCTGGGATAGTGATGCCTCTCGTTTTGGTTTTCTTCTTCAATATTACTTTGGCTATTCGGGGTCTTTTGTGGTTCCATATGAATTTGAGGATAGTTTGTTCTAGCTTTGAGAAGAACGCTGGTGCAATTTTGATGAGGATTGCATTGAATGTGTAGATTTCTTTGGGTAATAATGACATTTTAACAATGTTTATTCTTCCGACCCATGAGCATGGAATGTTTTTTTATTTCTTGGTGTCTTCTTCCATTTCTTTCATAAATTTTCTATAATTTTCATTGTACAGGATTTTACCTCTTTGGTTAGGTTTATTCCTAGGTATTTTATGGTTTTTCATGCAGTTGTGAATGGGATCTGTTTCTTGCTTTCTCTTTCTGTTGCTTCATTATTGGTGTATACAAATGCAACTAATTTCTGTACATTGATATTGTACCCTGCAACATTGCTGAAATCAGGGATCAGTTCTAGTAGGCCTCTGGTGTTGGTTGGGTTTTCCATGTAGAGTATCATGTCATCTGCGAAATGTGAAAGTTTGACTTCTTCTTTGCCAATTTTGTTCCTTTTGTTTCCTTTTGTTGTCTGATTGCTGATGCTATGACTTCCAGCACTATGTTACACCACAGTGGTGAGAGTGGACACCCCTGTCGTGTTCCTGATCTCAGGGGGAAAGCTCTCGACTTTTGAAGATATCATTAGCTGTGGGCTCTTCTTAAATAGATGTTATGAAGTTTAAGTAAGTTCCTTCTATCCTAAGTCTCTCGAGGATTTTTATTAAGAAAGGATGCTGTGTTTTGTTAAATGCTTTTTCTGCATCTATCAAGAGGATCATATGGTTTTTATCTTTTCTTTTGTTAATGTGATGTAGCACATTGGTGGATTTGCAAATATTGAACCAGCCCTGTAACCCAGGAATGAATCTCATTTGATCATGATGGGTAATATCTTTTGTATGCTGTTGAATTCGATTTTATAGTATTTTGTGAGGATTTTTTACATCTGTATTCATTAAGGATGTTGGCCTGAAGTTCTCTTTTTTTTTGCTGGGTCTCTGTCTGGTTTGGAATTAAAGAGATGCTGGCTTTGTAGAATGAGTCTGGAAGTTTTCCTTCTATTTCTATGTTTTGGAATAGCTTGAGAAGAATGGTTATTAATTCTGCTGTAAATGTCTGGTAGAATTTCCCAGGGAAGCCATATGGCCCCGAGATCTTATTCGTTGGGAGATTTTTGATAACTGATTCGATTTGTTCACTGGTATGGGTCTGTTCAGATTTTCTATCTCTTCCTGTTTGAATTTTGGTAGAATGTGTGTGTTTATGTATTTGTCCATTCCTTCTAGGTTGGCCAGTTTGTTGGCATGTAATTGTTCATAGAATTCCCTGATGGTTGTTTGTATTTTTGAGGGATTGGTTGTAATAGATCCATTTTCATTCGTGATTTTGTCTATTTGGGTGTTCTCTCTAGCCTGGCTAGAGGTTCATCCATTTTGTTTATTTTTTCAAAAAACCAGCTCTTGGTTTCATTGATCTGTTCAACTGTTGCTTTGGATTCTATATTGTTTCTTTCTGCCCTGATCTTTATTATTTATCTTCTTCTGCTGGGTTTGGGGCACTCTTGCTGCTCCCCCTCTAGTTCCCTTAGGTGCGCTGTTAGATTTTGAATTTGTGCTTTTTCTAGCTTCTTGAAATAGTCCTCGATTGCAATATTCCTTCCTCTTAGGACTGCCTTTGCTGCATCCAAGAGAGTTTGGATTGTTGTATTTTCGTTTTCTTTTGTTTCCATATATTTTTAAATTTCTTCTCTTATTGTCTGATTGGCCCAATCATTCCTTAGTAAGGTGGTTTTTAACCTCCACGTTTTTGGAGGTTTTCCAGACTTTTTCCTGTGATTGATTTCAAGTTTCATAGCATTGTGGTCCAAACGTGTGCATGATATGATCTCAATTCATTTATATTTATGGGGGGCTGCTTTATGACCCAGTATGTGATCTATCTTGGATAAAGTGCCATATGCCCCCGAGAAGAAAGTGAATTCCCTAGCCTCAGGATGTTGAGTTCTAAATATATCTGTCAAATCCATCTGTTCCAATGTGTCATTCATGTCCATTATTTCTTTAGTGATTTTCTATCTGTTTGATCTATCCATTGCTGTAAGTGGAGTACTAAAATCCTTTGCAATTAGCTCATTCTTATCAATAAGATTTTTCTGTTTGTGATTAATTGTTTTCTGTGTCTGGGTGCTCCCGAATTTGGCACATAGATGCTTATAATTGTTAGCTCCTCCTGATGGAGAGACTCTGTAGTTATTATATAATGTCCTTTTTCATCTTTGTTACTGTTTTACTTTAAAGTCCAGTTCGTCTGATATAAAGATGGCTACTCCAGCTTTCTTTTTAACTTCCAGTGACACGATATATATTTCTCCATCCTCTTACTTTCAATTTGATGGTGTCTTCAAGTCTAAAATGAGCCTCTTGTAGACAGTAAATAGATGGATTTTTAAAAATTCGTTCTGCTACACTGTGTCATTTTATTGGAGCATTCAGTTCATTTACATTGTGTTATTATTGAAAAATATGGGTTTAGAATCATTGTGTTCTCTGTTGGGTTCACGCTTGTAGTGGTGTCTGTTGTGCCTTGTATTCCTTGCAACATTTCCCTCAGAGAGTCCCTCTGAGGATTTCTTGTAGGGCTGCTTTGGTGGTGATGAACTCTCTTAATTTTTGTTTATTTTAGAAAAAGTTTGATCTCTCTTTCTATTTTGAATGACAGGCTTGCGGGATGAAGGATTCTTGGCTGCATATTTTTTCTGTTTATCACATTGAAGATTTCGTACCATTCCTTTCTGGCCTGGCACATTTCGTTAGATAGGTCTGTAACCACTCTGATAGGTTTCCCTTTGTATGTGAGGGCCCTTTGATCCCTAGCTGCTTTCAGAATTCTCCCTTTATCCTTATATTTTGCCAGTTTCACTATGATATATTGTGCCAAGGGTTGATTCAAGCTATGTCTGAGGGGAATTCTTTGTGCCTCTTGGATTTCAATGTCTGTGTCCTTCCCCAGATTGAGGAAGTTCTTGGCTATAATTTGATCAAGCACCCCTCAAGACCTTTTTCTCCTCCTCCTTCTCCTTCTCCTCCTCCTCCTCCTCCTTCTTCAGGAATCCCTATGATACAGATATTGTTCCATTTGATTGTATCACTCAGGTCTAGAATTCTCCTTTCGTGCTCCTGGATCAATTTCTCTCTTTTTTTCTCGGCTTCCTCTTTTTTCTATAACTGTGTCTTCCAATTTGCCTATTTTCCTTTCTGCTTCTTCAATCCCTGCAGTGGCCACCCCCATTTTATTATGTACCTCATTTATAGCATTTTTTAACTCATCACGGCTATTTTGAAGGTCCCTGGTCTTTGTATCAATAGCTTCTCTGATAACGTCCATGCGTTTTTCAAGCACAGCGATTCATTTCATGACAATTGCTCTAAATTCTTGTTCCATTATGTTGCTTGTATTTGTTTTTGAGCAGTTCTGTGGCTGTTTCTTCTTTAGTGGAGAGTTGGTACCTTTCGTCATTTTGACTTCCTCTCTGTTTTTCAGTTTTAAAAGCTTGTCATGTACTTGGCACCTGTTAGTATTGCTGTATTAAAGAAGGCTCATTGACTGTCCCAGGCCTGTCCGTTCAGGAAGTGTTCTTTTAATGGTGTCTCTCGGTTTCTCTTGTTGTGTCTTTGGTTATTTTATTTCCCTACTCAGTGATATTTGGGAATCTCCCCCATGTGTACTTTGGCTTGTTTCTTGAGGTAGTCCTGAAATAGAAAACAGAAAGACAAACACAGAGAACAAAAGCATGCAAATGCACAGAGATATCAAACAAATAAGCAAACCAAAAAGGGAGGTAAAAAAAAAAGAAATGGAAAGAAACAAATAAAAATGGGGGCACAAAAACAACAAAAGAGAAAGGACAGTCTAAAAGCGTAAAACCAGCAGAGGGGAGAGATAAGAATGAGGTAAGGTAAAAAATATCTGAATATGAAGAATTAATTTAGTCATGGCAATGATTCAATGTTGGTTTTTCCAGGGCTTGGGGGTGTGGGTGGGTGTGGGGAAGGAGAAAAGGAAAAAGAAGAAAATTAAGAAAAGCTAACCAGCATGGAAGGGCATGGTTTGGTGTAGGTAGGTCTTGCCTCCACTGCAAGTCCTGCTGTCAGCTCCCGGAGGCCCCGCCTTGGAGGTTATGGGGAGAAGTATGGCAGTGCCCCAATCCCCACCCCCTCTTCTTCTTCTTCTTCTTGAGAGACAGAGAGAGAAACAGTGTGAGCAGGGAGGGTCAGAGAAAGAGGGAGGCACAGAATCTAAAACAGGCTCCAGTCTCTGAGGTAGCTGTCAGCACAGAGCCAGACGTGGGGCTTGAACCCACAAACCGTGAGATAATGTCCTGTGCTGAAGCTGTACGCTCAACCGACTGAGTCACCCAGGGCCCCGACCCCCCTCCATCCCTTCTTGAACCAAGCGTTTTAATCTACTGTTTTGGGTCTAATCTCCCCAGGCCGCGGACAGTCTGTTGTAACCCAATGGGATCAAACTCACTCAGGCAACAGTCAGGGAATTTTAGAGAGCTTTATTGCAGATTATTTCAGTTCGACCGAACAGCTCCTCCCGAGTGGTGGAAAGTACTCAGGAGTGCCTCGCCAGGTTGAAGCATGGGGTTTTTAAGGGTTTTGTGAGACAAAGTACGTCATTTATTAGTCACCCATTTACAGGTCATAGCACCTTATAGTAACCAGTAGTATCTTTACACATACACATTACTTTTGGTGGGAACCTATCTGTTTTAGAGTTCTGTGTCTCTGATGAGGTTTGAACTGACCAATCACAGCACAAGGGGACGGGGGAGCAAGCGGTTTTACAGAAGCAAGAACTTTTGCAGTAAAAAGGGGAGTGGTTACCTGATACAGAGTCCTGCGAAACAAATTTAGCAAGCAAACAAGCCAGCATGTGCAGAAGCAGATTGCGAAGACAATGTGCTAGTCTTGTTTGTTCAAGACTCAAGGTTACACAAAGCTCTTCAAGACTCAAGGTTACACAAAATTGTTACATTCCCCCCCCCCACCTTCTGCTAGTTTCTTGTTATTGCTAGGGTTCACAGACAGAAGAAAATTTTTTGTTGCCTCACCTCCCACTGTCTATTGTCCTAGTTCCCTGGTTAGGGTGGTCTCTAACAATCCAAGTTGTATTTTCCAAGCCCTGCTTCATTTCCAAATCCTAGCCCACACACTTTAATCTACTGTCTGAGATGAGATGTACTCCTGCAGGTGGGTGGCTTCGAGTAGGGGGAGTCAGGGCGTAATTTCTCCTGGCTCCGCCTGGAATTGGTGCACGAAGCCCAAGGAAAAGGTGCCAGCTAAAGGGGATGGATCTCTCTCCCTGCGCCCTGCGGTTATAGATGGGATGACAGGATCCCTTCCTGTCCTGGGTGAGGTTTTTCTCTTCTCTAGTGACAGCTTTATGAGAGTTTTCAGCCTCTCTTTCTCTTCCCCTCATCTCTCTGTGGCTCTACATGCTCTCTGTGACTCTGCACTGGGTGGGGGGGGAGTGCTCCCTCTCTTCTGAGCCTCCAGCCCCAGTCTATTTTTATTTCCCCAGTTCCTTCTTACTCAGACACCCATGGGGCTATCTTCTTTGTGGACTCTGTGTGTTTTCCTCCCACTCTTGCCGATCAGAGTATTGTGGCTTCAGTCCTTCTTAGTTTGATAAATGCAGGCTGGTGAAAATTACAGAGCTCCCTACTTCTCTGCCATCTTGCCCCTCCTCTATACAGTATATTCTAAAGCTAAACATACATATACTCTTTGGTAATATCCAAGAGAAATGAATGCTTATGTCCACAAAAATATGCATAACCAAATATTCGTAGTAGTTTTATTCATAATTAGCCACAAACTGGAATCAACCCTAATGTCCATCATAGGAATAAATAAACTATGGTGTATTTACATAATGGAATACTATGCAGCAGTAAAAGGGACCAAAATAATGAAACATGTAACGTCATAGATAAGTCTCAAGAAATAATATGTTGAATATATGAAAACATGCTAAAGACTCCATTTGTATTTCAAGAATAGGAGAAGCTAATCTAGGATGCTAGAATTCAGAATAGTGTTTATCTGTGGGGATTCAGGGCAGTAGCTACCAGGTAGATACACCTCGTTTTTAGGTGCTGAAAATGTTCTATATCTTGGTCTGTATGATGATTACATAGGTCTTTGATAGCACATGCAAGAATTAATCTAGCTATATATATTAAAATTTGTTTAATGTTTATTTATTTTTGAAAGAGAGAGAGAGTGTGTGAGCAGAGGAGGGGCAGAGAGAGAGGGAGACACAGAATCTGAAGCAGGATCCAGACTTGAGCTGTCAGCACAGAGCCGAATGCACAGCACAAACCCACAAACAGTGAAGATCATGGCCTGAGCTGAAGTCAGATGACTAACTGACTGAGCCACCTTGGTGTCTTTCTAGGTACATATTTAAGATTTGTGCACTCTATGAAAATTACCTCATTAAACAAGAAAAGATCTAGGTGTTTTAGTAAGTGCCTAGAGTGTACATGACGTACATAGGTGAGTAAGACACTGAATATATTAACCTAAATGTTTATAATCTGTTATGAAAATGATAGATACTTTTATTCTTGCCCCAAAGAGGTTCCATTCTACCTCCTAATACAAATTGGCTCTCAAGGTAACCAAAGACAGAGGTCAGTTCTCAAAGGAAGTTTTGGATTTGCTCATATATTGTGGCAATTATTATTTGAGATCTTACAATTGCATATACAGAAAATAGAAAACTATAGGAGCAGGTGTTAATAGTTACCTGTCTGAACTATAGATGAACTTGAGGCTATGTCTCTTGAGGAACTTGATTTTCTTTAGTGCCATCTTCTTATTTTTAAATTTATTTTTATTTTTTAAGTTTATATTTTCAATGTTTATTTATTTTTGAGAGAGCAAGTAGGGGAGGTATACACACACACACACACACACACACACACACACAGAGAGAGAGAGAGAGAGAGAGAGAGAGAGAGAGAGAGAGAGAGAATCTGAAGCAGGCTCCAGGCTCTCAGCTGTCAGCACAGATCCTGTCGTGGGGCTCAAATTAAAAAACCATGAGATCATGACCTGAGCTGAAGTGAGATGCTTAGTGACTGAGCCACCCAGACATCACACTGCACTACCACTTTGTAATGAGCCTGACAAGATGAGTTAGCTGCAAACATATTCCCAGGAAGTTGAATAATTAATTTGGTTGATATGAATTTAAGTTAGATTTGGCATAGTTAATATTGAGCTTTCTTGTGGTCATCCAGTTTCTTAGTCATTCTTTATTCATGACAGTCAAACTATCTCATGCATATGGTTTAGTTTTACTTTGAAATGCATTTTAATATTTGATACATCTTTGAAAATGTATACCTCACCTATGAGCTAGGTAACAATTATTATTCAGAATAGCTAATTATTAAATCGATGTGCTAACCCAGCTACATATGTTATATTTACAATTTTATGATTTTCCTAAATTTTCTAAAATAAACTTTACTGTCGTTATTATATATAATTTATATAATATATTTATATTATGTAACACTAACAACATATATGTTTTTACTTCAGTTATCCTTCCTAAATTCCATATTGATCTATTAAAGATTCAGCTGTAATGTTTAATAAGCAAGTCTCTAGTTTATTATATCTCCAATCAAAATCTATATCTTCTTCCCTATATTTAAGACTAGCACCTTCATGGAGACAGCAAACCAAACCATTAACGGGGGTGTGATCTCCATCACCTTCTACCTAACAAGAAGGCATGTCTGGGGGCACCTGGGTGGCTCAGTCGGTTGAGCCTCTGACTTCGGTTCAGGTCAGATCTCACATTCGTGGGTTCGAGCCCTGCGTCAGGTTCTGTGCTGACAGCTAGCTCAGAACCTGGAGCCTGTTTCTGGTTCTGTGTCTCCTCTCTCTGCGCCTCCCCCTCTCATGCTCTGTCTCTCTCTGTATCAAAAATAAATAAAACGTTAAAAAAATTAAAAAAAAGAAGACATGTCTGTTTTACCTTTTTAGTGTTTCTCCCATCCACTTCATCTCTTCATCTTTGCATTACTGCCCCTCCAATTCATCCTCCATGAAGTCATAGGGGTAAGCTTTCTAAAACACAGACCTGATTATATTACATCCTTGCTCAAAATACTATTGCCTGTTACATTAAATTCAAACTTCTTAGCATGCCTGAGGCCTTGGTTCCCTGAGTCCTGCCTACATAGCCATACTCAGAACTTATGCTCTAGTTGTGCCTAGCTTCTTGCAATTATCTTTACCTGCCAGGCTATGTAATCTGTGTACATACTGTTCTTTTTCATGTTCTCTCATTCCATCTGTCATCATCACCTACACATCTTTCAAGACTGAATGTAGTATACTCCAACTAGGTTAACCTACTCATTTTTTGCCAAATATGCCCTATGGTTTTCAATACCTATACTTGTGTTGTTATGCTTTCCCCTAACTTGAATGTCCTTATCAATTCTCTTCAAGTTTTCAAGCCTGCCATATTCAAGGCTATTTTAATAGACAGACAAGATAATTCAGATTGAGAATCGGTATTGAGAGTGCAGAATTTAGATCTTCTCATTTACTTAGGGCCATTCTAGCACACTATAAAAGCAGTGGTGTAGATGAACAGAACAGGGACCTGATATTTTGGCTCCATTTCATTAGAGCTATATGGAAATATATGTTCAAGTAACTAAATCAAAAAGGATGCTGAGCAATTTGGTGAACTAGAGACATTCTTGATATCCATTCTAGATACTTAGGATGAACAAATGAATGCTTTCAGACTTGGTTTTAGACTAAGGGAATTGGCTTGTCAACTGTTGCCTTGCTGTGTTGATACAGCTGGTGTTGGACATTTACATTTGATAACATTGACTTACTCTGATGTCTAAACCTATTTTTTGACGGGATACCTAAAAAGAACAAAATGACCTATTCCTTGTGAAACATTTAGGGTTATCTGCAACTTCTTTCTTCCATATAAATCAAAATTTTGCCTTTAAATTAATAAAGTTTTCAAGGCTTAGGAAAGCCAAGTTTCTGTCATACACCATTACACAATAAAAAACAGGAAAGAGAAGAAAGAAATGTACTATGAACACAGTAAGCCAGCCACTCTACTGATTCTCTTGCTGTGGCCTAATTATGAACAATTTGTGAAGGGCCAATTATATAATAGATGGAAGTAAGAGATTCTTAAACCAAAACATTCCGTATAGAGAAAAATGCCTACAGGAAACTGACAGTACCATATGGAAATTTATATTTTTATTTGTGATGCCTTGGATAAACTTAATACATAATATTATTCTTAAACATAAAACATAAACTTAAACTTAAAACATAATATTATTCTTCTGGCATTGTTATAACAAATGCCTATTATTATGTCTTTATTTAAAATATTCTCCCTTTTTACTACCACAATAATTTGAAGTTAACCAAGCAGATGCCTCATTATTTGAGAAACAGTTGTTTCATGGCTAAAATGATCCCAACTTCAGCAGCCACCAGCTTGTTAGGGATTTACTTTAAACATTTCAATGATAAGTGACAAAGTTCTCATGTTTAAGTATATTATGATGTGAGTCATAATCAGAGAAGTTTTTCGAAAAAGGAAAAAAGAACACACTGGCCGAGTTTTTTGTTTGTTTGTTTCAATGCTACACATGAGATTACTGCCAGATGTTCACATCTCATCTTGCCCGAATAAAAAATTTGTATTTGAGCATGTCAATATCATTTAACAGCAAAATCAATATAATTACAGTATTCAATAAACATTTAATAAGACACAGACATTTTCAGCCAGAGGAGGACTTATCAGAGTGTACCTTTTAGCAATTTAGTATTTAAATTAAGAACTCCCCCTACCTTTTTTTCTTTTTTTACAACATCTGGTGAACAGTCTCTAATTTCTATCGTTTTGCAGTGAAAAACCACTGCACAAATTCATTGCTATGAACAATTTGCCAGTTGTTTATCTTTATGCCAACCTTATACTCCTGTAAAGCAAATATATTTCAAATGTGTTTTCTGCATTAAAACAAAACAAAACAAAACACTAGCAACTTCAAGTTCTGGGCATGAAGTTAATGCTACTCAGTTCACCAACTGTCATCCAGGTTTTAAGATGTCATCATCCTTTCAACATCGGAAAATTGGCCAATTGGAAAGAAAAATGATTTACTGGCTCTACTTTTGCTTCAGTTTGCTATGTTATACAAAAGGACAATGCACTGGGAGAAGGCAGGGCAGAAGACAGGACTGGATTATCTGCTTTATCTCAGCTGGTAGTTTCAATTTTCCCCTCTTCCCTGTGTTGGTAGTTTGAGAAGTTAATAGGAATGATCTTAAAAATAGGTTTAAAAATATATACCAACCCACAAGAATCGCTATTCCTTCCCATGCTTGTTAATGTCATCACGATGTACAAGATGGCAGTGAGTAGCACCAACAGCCTGAAGTACTTATCTTGTTCTGTATTTTAATCAACTTGCCAAGGCCCCTCTCTTTTAAATTTTTAAAAAAGTTTTTATGACTGAGTTAATTTACATGCCTGGTTTACCCTGACAATATCAGGCTACATCTTGCTTTGAAATGTGTGACATCAGTCATTGACATATATCAGAGGTCAAAGCAACACTCTGTATTGATTAGACAGATTTCTTTTAAGAAACATTAAGTATGTATACATTCACAATATGCATCCTCATTGAAACCACTTGAATTTTCAAGGATAAGGTGTAGCTTCAGTTTATAGATGAGAAAATAAAGCTTAAGGACCTAATTCAAGCTGAAAGGTTGATCCTTGGTGGGAGGCAAAGCTCTTTAGTGGAAAAAACTTGTTCCATAATCAAAGGACCAGGGTAATAGTGTCAATTTTGCTCTTAGATATGAGCAATTGGACAAATCACCTGTTCTTTCAATACCCTTGTTTCTCCATCTGTAAGTGGAAGTGAAATTCAGTTCATTTTTATATACTCAGAATTGTAGATTCGGAGTTGCAGTGATAAAGTATTTATATCTTTTTTTAATAAAATTCTTCGAAAAAGTACAATTGCATAAACATTTAATGGGGGAAAGTCTTCTTAAAAAAAAAAAGAACTAGACCTTGTTTTTTTAAAGTAGTTTATTGTCAAATTAGTTTCCATACAACACCCAGTGCTCTTCCCCACAAGTGCCCTCCTCCATCACCACCACCTCTTTTACCCCCTCCCCCTTCAACCCTCAGTTCGTTTTCAGAATTCAATAGTCTCTCAAGTTTTGCGTCCCTCTCTCTCCCCAACTCTCTTTCCCTCTTCCCCTTCCCCTGGTTCTCCATTAAGTTTCTCATGTTCTCCTGTTAGACCTATGAGTGCAAACATATGGTATCTGTCTCTCTCTGCCTGACTAATTTTGCTAGCATGACACCCTCGAGGTCCATCCACTTTCCTCCCAATGGCCATATTTCATTCTTTCTCATTGCCATGTAGTACTCCATTGTAAATATATACCACATCTTCTTGATCCACTCATCAGGTGATGGACATTTAGGCTCCTTCCATGATTTGGCTATTGTTGACAGTGCTGCTATGAACATTGGGGTACATGTGCACTTCTGTATCCCTTGGGTAAATCCCTAGCAGGGCTATTGAAGGGTCATAAGGGAGTTCTATAGATAGTTTTTTGAGGAACCTCCACACTGTTCTCCAGAGCGGCTGCACCAGTTTACATTCCCACCAACAGTGTAGGAGGGTGCCCATCTCTCCACACACTCGCCAGCATCTATAGTCTCTT
>NC_043706.1:27478841-27485869 GCF_006229205.1 Suricata suricatta | reverse complement strand
TCAATATGTCATTTGCAACTATCTTTTCCCATTCTGTCAGTTGCCTATTAGTTTCCTTGAATGTTTTCTTTGCAGTGCAGAAGCTTTTTATCTTGATGAGGTCCCAAGAGTTCATTTTTGCTTTCATTTCCCTTGCCTTTGGGGATGTGTTGAGTAGGAAGTTGCTGCGGTTGAGGCCAAGGAGGTTGTTTCCTACATTCTCCTTGAGGATTTTGATGGTTTCCTGTCTCACATTCAGGTCTTTCAGCCATTTTGAGTTTATTTTAATGTATGGTGTAAGAAAGTGGTCTAATTTCATTCTTTTCCATGTTGCTGTCCAGTACTCCCAGCACCACCTGCTGAAAAAGCAGTCTTTTTTCCATCGGATACTCTTTCCTGCTTTGTCAAAAATTAATGGGATGTACATTTGTGGACCCAGTTCTGGGTTCTCTATTCTATTCCATTGGTCTATGTGTCTGTTTTTGTGCCAATACCATACTGCCTTGATGATGACAGCTTGTAGTAGAGGCTAAAGTCTGGGATTGTGATGCCTCCTGCTTTGGTTTTCTTCTTCAATATGACTTTGGCTGTTCGGGGTCTTTTTTGGTTCCCTACGAATTTGAGGGTCATTTGTTCTAGCTTTGAGAAGAATGTTGGTGCAATGTTGATGGGGATTGCATTGAATGTGTAGAATGCTTTGGGTAGTAATGACATTTTCACAATGATTATTCTTCCGATCCAAGAACAGGGAATGTTTTTCCATTTCTTGGTGTCTTCAATCTCTTTCATAAGTTTTCTATAGTTTTCAACATATAGGTATTTTATATCCTTGGCTAGGTTTATTCCTAGGTATTTAATGGTTTTTTGTGCAGTTTCTTGGTTTCATTTATCTGCTCGACTGTTCTTTTGGATTCTATATTGTTTGTTTCTGCCTTGATCTTTATTATTTCTTTTCTTCTGCTGGGTTTGGGGTGCTCTTGCTGTACCCCTTCTAGTTCCAGTAGGTGCTCTGTTAGATTTTGAATTTGTGCTTTTTCTAGAGTGTTGAAATTGGCCTGGATTGGAATAGATTTTCCTCTTAGGACTGCCTTTGCTGAGTCCCAGAGATTTTAGATTGTTGTATTTTCGTTTTCATTTTTTTCATATATTTTTAATTTCTTCTCTAATTGCCTGATTAGCCCAATCATTCTTTAGTAGGGTGGTTTTTAACTTCACATTTTTGGAGGTTTTCCAGACTTTTCCCTGTGGTTCATTTCAAGTTTCATAGCATTGTGATCTGAAAGTGTGCACGGTATGATCTCTATTCGTTTATACTTATGGAGGGCTGCTTTATGCCCCAGTATGTGATCTGTCTTGGAGAATGTGCCATGTGCACTCGAAAAGAAGGTGAATTTCCTAACTTCAGGATGCAGAGTTCTAAATATATCTATCAATTCCATCTGTTCCAATGTGTTGTTCAGGTCCGTGGCTTCTTTAGTGATTTTCTGTCTGGTTGATGTATCCATTGCTGTCAGTGGAGTATTAAAATCCCCTGCAATTATCACGTTCTGATCAATAAGATGGTTTCTGTCTGTGATTAATTGTTTTATGTATTTGGGCACTCCCGAATTTGGCACATAAATATTTATAATTGCTAGTTCTTCCTGATGGAGAGACCCTGTAATTATTATATATGTCCTTCTTTTTTTTTCTTATCTTTTTTTTAAATGTTTTTATTTTTTATTTTTGAAACAGAGAGACAGAGCAAGAGACGGGGAGGGTCAGAGAGAGAAGGAGACACAGAATCAGAAGCAGGCTCCAGGCTCTGAGCTAGCCGTCAGCACAGAGCCTGACGAGGGGCTCGAACCCACGAACGTGAGATCTGACCTGAGGCGAAGTCGGAGGCTTAACCGACTGAGCCACCCAGGTGCCCCTATTTATGTCCTTCTTAAACTTTTATTGCTGCCTTTACTGTAAAGTCCAGTTTGTCTAATATAAGTATGGCGACTCCAGCTTTCTTTTGGCTTTCAGTTGCATGGTAGATATTTCTCCATCCCTTTACTTTCAACCTGAAGGTATCTTCAGGTCAAAAATGAATCTCTTGTAGACAGCAAATAGATAGGTTTTGTTTTTTTTATCCATTCTGCTACCCTGTGTCATTTGGTTGGAGCATTCAGTCCATTTACATTCAGTGTTAGGCGTTGGGAGAGGCAGTGGCGGTGGCGGCAGCTGTGGGGGCACTCACTTTGGCGGTGTCTGCGGGAACGCGCACCTCATTTCCACAGAGCATTTTGCCTCTGGCATCGGCAGCGCGAATCCTCGCCAGCCCCAAGAGAAACTGCTACCTCCCCCTACGCCTTCCTGGCAGAGAGTTGGAGGTGGTGGTGGTGTGGGGGTGGGGCCACACTTTTCCTGCTGCAGCACACCTCACCTCAGGCAGTGGTGGCGCAAATCCCTGCCAGGGACAAGAGAAACTGCTCCTGCCCCCTATGAGATCCCAGCTATGAAACCAGCTCCCAAAGTGAGTATATCTCATATATGGTAGCTTAAAATGCATGGACTAGGATTTTGAAGTTGGTCGGGCTAGGAAAATACAGTGTGGCGTACCTGTGGCACAAGGTAGATCGGACACGTAAGAGTGGCTTGCAGCGCTTAGTTCCATTGGAGCTTGGGGAGCTGCCATTCTACTCACCACAACCAATCTTTTAGGTGGGGCCTCCAAGAGCAGCCCCCGATATCTACCTACACTAAACAAGGCCTATATGCTAGGGGGAGCTACTGCTTTTTTGGTACTTATTTTTTATTATTATGGCCTTTTTTACTCTTATTTAAATTTTTAAAAGTTTTTACTCTTTATTTTCATTTTTCCTTTCTCCATCTTTTTTTTTCCTCTTGCCATCCAGATATACTCTCCTTATGTCATCCTTATCTCTCCCCTCGACTGTTTATACACTTTTAGACTCTCCATTGTCCTTTGTTATTTCTGACACCCGTTTTTTTCTTCTCTTCTTTACTACTTTCTTCTCCCTTCCGTTTCTTTTCTTCCTTTCCCCCTTTTAATTTGTTTGTTTGTTTGTTTTGTCTCTGCATTTGAGTGCTTCTGTTCACTGTGTGTTTGTTTCTCTGTTTTCCTTCTTCAAGGCTACCCCAAGAAATAAGCCAAAATATACATGAGGCAGAGTCCCAAATATTGCTGAGTAGAGAATAAAATAATCAAAGACACAACAAGAGAACCTGAGAGGCACCATTAAAAGAGCACTTCCAGAAATGACAGGCCTGGGACAGTCAATAAGCCTCCTTTAACCTAGCAATACAAAAGGTGCACAGTGCACCTTTTAAACTGACAAGAGCCTTTTAAACTTACAAGAGATAAACAACTAGCCAAAATGACAAAACAAAAGAACTCTCCCCTAAAGAAACTCCAAGAAGAAGTCACAGCCACAGAACTGCTCAAAGCAGATTTAAGCAACATAACTGAACAAGAATTTCAAACAGTTGTCATAAAATTAATTGCTGGGCTTGACAAAAAGCATCAGAGAAGCTACTGATACAATGACTAGGGATCTTCAAACTAGGTGTGATGAGTTTAAAAAAAGTCTGTACTTAAGATGAATAATAAAATGGAGGTGGCCACCTGACGGACTGAAGAGGCAGAGAGAAATATAGGTGAATTAGAAAACACAGTTATAGGAAAAGCAAAAGCCGAAAAAAAATTGATCCAGGAGCAGGAAAAGAGAATTCGAGACCTGAGTGATACTTTCAAAGGGAACAACATCCACATCATAGGAATTCCTGAAGAGGAAAAAGGTTCTGAAGGGTACTAGACCAAAGTATAACTGAAAATTTCCTGAATCTGGGGAAAGTAATAGACATTCAAATTCAAGAGGCACAAAGAACCCCCTTAAGACCTAATTTGAATCAACCTTTGGCACGACATATCATAGTAAAACTGGCAAAATATAAAGCTAAGGAGAGAATTCTGAAAGCAGCTAGGGATAAAAGGGTCCAAACATACAAAGGGAAACCTATCAGAGTGGTTACAGACCTATCTAATGAAACTTGGCAGGCCAGAAAAGAATGGCAGGAAATCTTCAATGTCATGAACAGAAAAAATATGCAGCCAAGAATCCTTTATCCAGCGAGCCTGTCATTCCAAATAGAAGGAGAGATAAAAGTGTTCCCAAATAAACAAAAGTTGAGAGAATTCATGACCACCAAATCAGCCCTACAAGAAATCCTAAGAGGGACTCTATGAGGGAAATGTTGCATAGAATACAAGGTACCAGAGATACCACCACAAACATGAATTCTATGGAGAACACAATGACTCTAAACCCGCACTTTTCAATAATAACACTGAATGTAAATGGACTGAATGCTCCATCCAAATGACAAAGGGTAGCAGAATGGATAAAAAAAACAAAATTCATCTACTTGCTGTCTACAAGAGACTCATTTTAGACCTGAAGACAACTTCAGGTTGAAAGTAAAGGGATGGAGAAATATCTGTCATGCGACTGGAAGCCAAAAGAAAGCTGGAGTAGCCATACTTATATCAGACAAACTGGACTTTACAGTAAAGGCAGCAATAAAAGTTTAAGAAGGACATATATAATAATTACAGGGTCTATCCATCAGGAAGAGCTAGCAATTATAAATATCTATGCGCCATTTTGGGAGCACCCAAATACATAAAACAACTAATCACAAATAGAAACCATCTTATTGATAAGAATGTGCTAATTGCAGGGGACATTAGTACTCCCCTGAAAATACTCAACAAGATTCTACCAAATCGAATTCAACATCATATTAAAACAACTATCGGGGCGCCTGGGTGGCTCAGTCAGTTAAGTCTCCGGCTTTGGCTTAGGTCAGATCTCACGTTCGTGGGTTCAAGCCTCGCGTCGGGCTCTGTGCTGACAGCTAGCTCAGAGCCTGGAACCTGCTTCCGGTTCTGTCTCCTTCTCTCTCTGCCTCTCCCCTTCTCATGCTCTGTCTCTCTCTGTATCAAAAATGAATAAAACATTAAAAAAAACTATCCATCATGATCATGAAGAGTTTCATTCCTGGGTTACAGGGTTGGTTCAATATTCACAAATTCATCAATGTGATACATCACATTAACAAAAGAAAAGGTAAAAACCATATGATCCTGTCAAAAGATGCAGAAAAAGCACTTAATAAAATGCAGCACCCTTTCTTAATAAAAATTCCTGAGAAAGTCGGAATAGAAGGAACTTACTTAATTATTATTAAAGCAATTTATGAGAAGCCCACAGCTAATATCCTCAGTGGGGAAAAACTGAGAGCTTACCCCCTGTGATCAGGAGCAAGACAGGGGTGTCCATTCTCACCAATGTTGATTAACATAGTGCTGGAAGTCCTAGCATTAGCAATCAGACAACCAAAGGAAATAAAAGGCATCAGAATCAGTGAAGAAGAAGTCAAACATTCACTGTTCACAGATGACATGATACTCTACATGGAAAACCTGATCAACTCCACCAGTAGCCCTCTAGAACTGATTCATGAATTCAGTATAGTCGCAGGCTACAAAATCAATGAACAGAAATTGGCTGCATTCCTTTACACCAATAATGAAGTAGTGGAAAGAGAAATCTAGAAACTGATCCCACTCATAATTGCACGAAAAACCATAAAATATTTAGGAATAAACCTAATCAATAATGTAAAAATCTATATGATGAAAACTATAGAAAACTTATAAAGGAAATTGAAGAAGACACCAAGAAATGGAAAAACACTCCATGCTCATGGATCAGAAGATTAAACATTGTTAAAATGTCATTACTATCCAAAGCAATCTACACATTCAATGCAATCCCCATCAAAATTGCACCAACATTCTTCTCAAAGCTGGAGCAAGCTATCCCAAAATTTGTATGGAACCACAGAAGACCCCGAATAACCAAAGTAATATTGAAGAAGAAAACAAAAATGGGAGGCATCACAATCCCAGTCTTTAGCATTTATTACAATGCTGTCATCATCAAGACAGTATTGCATTGGCACAAAAGAGGCACATACGGCAATGGAATAGAATAAAGAACCCAGAACTTGGCCCACAAATGTACGGCCAATTAATTTTTAAGCAAGCAGGAAAGAGTTTCTAATGGAAAAAAGAATGCCTCTTTTAGCAGGTGGTGCTGGGAGAACTGGACAACAACAAGCAGATGAATGAAATAGACCTCCTTCTTAAACCATTCACAAAAATAAACTCAAAATGGCTGAAGGGCCTGAATGTGAGACAGAAAACCATCAAAACCATCGAGGAGAAAACAGGAAACAGCCTCCTTGACCTCAACCACAGCAATTTCGTACTCAACACAGCCCCAAAGGCAAGGGAAATGAAAGAAAAACTGAACTCTCGGGACCTCATCATGATAGAAAGCTTCTGCACTGCAAAGGAAACAATCAAGAAAACTAATAGGCAATGGGACACAATGGGAAACGATAGTGAGAAATGGCATATCAGATAAATGGCTAGTATTCAAAATCTACAAGGAACTCACCAAACTCCACACCTGAAAAATGAATAACCCAGTGAAGAAATGGGCAGAAGACATAAAAAGACACTTCTCCAAAGAGGACATCCAAATGGGCAACTGACATGTGAAACGATGCTCAGCATCTCTCATCATCAGGGAAATATAAATCAAAACCCCACTGAATTACCACCTTAT
The DNA here is from genome assembly GCF_006229205.1 of Suricata suricatta. NCBI lineage: Eukaryota > Metazoa > Chordata > Mammalia > Carnivora > Herpestidae > Suricata > Suricata suricatta. The sequence continues at coordinate 27,479,204 of NC_043706.1, read as the reverse complement.
GCCAGTCAGAGTGGCTAAAATGAACAAATCAAGAGACTATAGATGCTGGCGAGGATGTGGAGAAACGGACACCCTACTACCCTGTTGGTGGGAATGTAAACTGGTACCACTGCTCTGGAAAACAGTGTATTGGTTACTCAAAAAACTATCAATAGAACTCCCCTATAACCCAGCGATAGCACTTCTGGGGATTTACCCAAGGGATACAGAAGTGCTGATGCATAGGAGCACATGTTCCCCAATGTTCATAGCACCACTGTCAACAATAGCCAAATCATGGAAAGAGCCTAAGTGTCCATCACCTGATGCATGGATCAAGAAGATGTGAGATTATATATATATATATATATATATATATATATA
>NC_043706.1:27474009-27478741 GCF_006229205.1 Suricata suricatta | reverse complement strand
TATATATATATATATATATATATATATATATATATATATATATATATATATATATATGCAATCGAGTATTACAGGACAATGAGAAACAATGAAATATGACCATTTGTAGCAAGGTGTATGGACCTCAAGGGTGTTATGCTAAGCGAAATAAGTCAAGCGGAGAAAGACAGATCCCATCTGTTTGCACTCATAGGTCTAACAGGAGAACAGGAGTAACCTAATGGAGGAACATGGGGAGGGGAAGGGGGAAAGAGAGTTTGGGAGAGAGAGGGATGCAAAACCTGAGAGACTCGTGAATACTGAAAATGAACTGAGTGTTGAAGGGGGAGGGGGATGGGAGGTAATGGTAATGGAGGAGGGCACTTGTGGGGAAAAGCACTGGGTGTTATATGGAAACCAATTTGACAATAAACTATTAAAAAATAAATAAGTAAAGATAAAAAACCAACGTGTTCAACTAATCAGAAAAAGAATATGAAGAGAAAGAGAAGAACAATAGAAACGGATAACAGTTCTACTTCTGAACTCTTTTTATTATGATTGTGATGGTTGTGTGATGGGCCGAATGTAACAGGAAATATGACAAAGTTATGTTTGGATGTTAAACATTTTGTTTGCTTGTTTAATACTCATTTAAGGCTGATGGCTTTTCCCTTATTGTGCCAGTGGTCGATTGGTTAGTCTGTTTTCTAGTTAGTTCAGATTGTATTTCTTCTATTTTTAATTTTTATGTTTATTTATTTTTGAGAGTTAGACAAACGTGAACAGGGGAGGGGAAGAGAGAGAAGGAGACGCAGAATCTGAAGCAGGCTCCAGGCTCCTAGCTGTCAGCACTGAGCCCGATGCAGGACTCTAACCCATGAACTGTGAGATCGTGACCTGAGCCAAAGTTAACCAACTGAGCCATGCAGACACCCCATAATGTATTTCTGTAGACACAAGATCTACTCCCCTTGATTGTTGTCAAAATTCATGCTGTTTTGAAACATCTATGTACAAAGAAATCCATGTTCATTTTATAGGTAAATGGGAGAAATCTCTGTGCTACTATTTTTTAAAATAGTTATTTATTTATTTTGAGGGGTAGAGAGCTCAAGCTGCGGAAGGGCAGAGAGAGAATCCCATGCTGTCAGTGCAGAGCCCTACACTGGGTTTGATCCCACAAACTGTGAGATCATGACCTGAGTGGAAATCAAGAGTAGGATGCTTAAGCAGCAGAGCCACCCAGGCACCCATCTGTCCTGCGATTCTAATTTTCTTATATTCTTATAGGTGTGCATTGGTATCTCATTATTATTTTAATTAGCAATTCCCTACATATATATAAGTTGCGAATCCTTTCTTTTGCTTATTTGCCATCTATTTGGTGAGGTGTCTGTTCCGATCTTTTGCCCATTTTGTAACTGAGTTATTTGTTTTCCACTTTTCCACATAACTTCATTTATTTATATATATTTTTAATAAAATTGTATATGTTTAAAGCAATGTGTACTGATATACATACACATAGTAAAATTATTATTATAGCTAACTCTTAACATATCTCAGTTACCATTCTTTTTGCTCAATGAGTACACCTAAAATCTACTCTCTTAGCATATTTCCAGTGTTCAATACAGTATTTTTAAGTGTAGTCACCATGCTATAGAGTAGATATCTAGACATATTTATTCTGTATAAGTGCATTTTTTACACTTTGACCAATATACCCTGATTTCCCATGCTTTCTCATCTCTGGTAACCACCACTCTACTCTTTGCTTCTATGAGTTTGGTATTTGTTTTCTTATTATTGAGTTTTAAGAGAACTTTGTGTATTTTGGATACTAGTCGTTTATCAGTTATGTGTTCTACAAATGTTTTCTCCAGTTTCTCCTCAAACTCTTAAGAATATATTTTGCAGAAGTTTTTAATTTTAATGAGGTCTCACTTATCAACCTTTTCTTTGATGATGATACTTTTGGTGTGTTATCTAAAAAGTCATTGCCAAGCTCAAGGTTACCTGGATTTTCTCCTAAGTTGTCTTCTATGAGTTTTAAGTCTATAATCCATTTTGAGTTAATTGTTGTGAGAGATGTAAAGTCTGTGTCTAGATGGAAGTTTTTTGCATGTGGATGTCTGGATTTCCCAGCACCATTTGTTGAAAAGATCCTTTATTGAATTGTCTTTGCTTCTTTGTCAAAGATCAATTGAGTATGCATGTCTATACATGGGCTCTCTATTCTGTTCCATTGATCTATTTATTGATTCTTCCACAAATGCCACACTATCTTTATATTTTTTATTTTCAAGTTAGTTAATATATAGTGTAGTTTTAGCTTCAGGTGTAGAACCCAGTGATTCATCTCTTATATATGACACCCATTGCTCATTCTGAAAAGTATCCTCCTTACTGCCCATCACTCATTTAACTCACTCCCCCATCAACCGTCAGCTTGTTCTCTGTATTTAAGAGTCTCTTACGGTTTGCCTCCCTCAGTTTTATCTTATTTTTCCTTCCATTCCCCTTTATTCATCTGTTTAGTTTCTCGAATTCCACATATGAGTGAAATCATATATCATTAAACTGTCTTGATTACAGTAGCTTTATAGTGAGCTTTTAAGTTGAGCAGTGTCAGTCCTCCAATTTTGTTCTTCAGTATTGTGTTGGCTACTGTATTTTTTTGGTCTTTCCACATAAAATATAGAATACAATTGTCAATATCCATAAAATAAATTGCCGAGATTTTGACTGTGATTACTTTGAATCTGTTTGTGAATTTGGGAAGAATTAATATCTTAATCATGTAAGTCTTCTTATTCATAAAAATCTCTCAATTTATGTAGATTTTCTTTGATTTCTTTCATTAGTTTTATAATTTTCATGTATAGATTGTGTATATATTTTTTAGGTTTATACCTAATTTTTACTTTTTAGACACTAATATTAATGGTATGTTTTTAATATTAAATTCAAATTTTTATTGATGGTGTATAGGAAAGAAATTGAATTTTGTGTATTAACATTGTATTCTTCAACTGTAGTATAAATGTTTATTAGTTCTAAAAGGTTTTTTTCCCCAATTCCTTGGGATTTTTGTCTACATAGACAGTGATATTATCTATAAACAAAGAGTTTTATTTTTTCATTCCCAACTTGTAAAGCTTTCATTTCCTTTTCTTATCTTATTGCATCAGTTAAAACTTCCAATACAATGTTCATTAAGAGTGGTGAGAGAAGGGGTGCCTGGGTGGCTCACTCAGTTGAGAGTCTGACTTTGATTCAGGTCATGATCTCACAATTTGTGAGTTCAAGCCTTAGAGCCCCACGTCAGGCTGTCTGCTGTCAGCACAGAGTCTGCTTCAGATCCTCTGTCCCTCTTTTTCTTTACCCCTCTCTCGCTTGTTCTCTCCCCAAAACAAAATAAACAAAAAAGTGGTGAGAGATGTTTTGTTTAAAATTTTTTTTAACGTTTTTATTTATTTTTGAGAGACAGAGAGAGACAGAGCATGAGTTGGGGAGAGGCAGAGAGAGAGAGAGAGAGAGAGAGAGAGAGAGAGAGAGAGAGAGAGAAAGAGAGAGAGAGAGGGAGACACAAAATCTGAAGCAGGCTCCAAGATCTGAATTGTCAGCACAGAGCCTGTGACAGCCCAAACTCACAAACCATGATATCATGAACTGAGCTGAAGTCGGATATTTAACCAATTGAGCTACACAGATGCCCCCAGGAGATACAGTTTTTTTTATAGTTGTTTATTGTCAAATTGGTTTCCATATAACACCAAGTGCTTCTCCCCACAAGTGACCCCCTCCATGAACATTACCCCCTTCCTCCCGCCCCCTCCCCTTCAGCCCTTGGTTTGTTTTCAGTATTCAAGAGTCTCTCATGATTTGTGTCCCACTCTCTCCCCACCTCTTTCCACCATACCCTCCCTATGGTCCTCTGCTAGGTTCCTCCTGTTAGAAGTAAGAGTGCAAACATATGGTATCTGTCTTTCTCCTCCTGGCTTATTTCGCTTACCATAACACCCTCAAGGTCTATCCACTTTGCTACAATGGCCATATTTTATTCTTTCTTATTGCCATGTAGTACTCCATTGTATATATGTACAACTTCTTCTTGATCCATTCATCAGGTGATGGACATTTAGGCTCTTTCCATGATTTGGCTATTGTTAACAGTGCTGCTATGAATATTGGGGTACATTTACCCCTATGCATCAGCACTTCTACATCCCTTGGGTAAATCCCTATCAGTGCTATTGCTGGGTCATAGGGGAGTTCTATGGATAGTTTTTTGAGGAATCTTCACACTGTTTTCCAGAGCAGTGGTACCAGTTTACATTCCCACCAAGAGTGTAGTAGGGTGCCCGTTTCTCCACATCCTCGCCAGCATCTATAGTCTCTTGATTTGTTCATTTTAGCTACTCTGACTGGCATGAGGTGATAACTCAGTGGGGTTTTGATTTGTATTTCCCTGATGATGTGCAGGAGACCAGCCCACATACCAGAGTCTAAGGGTCTCTGAGTAGGGGGTTGGTGTCGGCGAAATATCTATAAGAAAGAACACAGACAACATGAATGGTGGAAGAGACCACACTTTACTGTGAAACTTGGTGTCTTAAATACCATAGGTGATTATATCTTTCTTTTAATGATTACATTGTTTGCAACTTCTTAGGAATCACATGTTGTAGAATAGATCATTGTTTTCATGGAAGAGAGAACAGAAAATTAAAGACAGAAATGGAGT
>NC_043706.1:27358308-27473909 GCF_006229205.1 Suricata suricatta | reverse complement strand
GTGCCTGAGGCCATCTGGTTGTCTTCTTTGGAGAAGTGTCTGTTCATGTCTTCTGCCCATTTCTTTGCTAGGTTACTCATTTTTCAGGTGTGGAGTTTGGTAAGTTCCTTGTAGATTTTGGATACTAGCCATTTATCTGAGATGCCATTTCTTACTATTGTTTCCCATTGTGTCCCATTGCCTATTAGTTTTCTTGATTGTTTCCTTTGCAGTGCAGAAGGTTTTTATCTCGATGAGGTCTCAATAGTTCATTTTTGTCCTTGATTCCTTTGTCTTTGGGGATGTGTCAAGTAGGAAATTGCTGTGATTTGAGTTCAAAGAGGCTATTACCTGCTTTTTCCTCTAGGATTTCGATGGTTTTCTGTACACATTCAGGTCTTTTATCCATTTTGAGTTTACTTTTGTGAATGGTGTAAGAAGGTCGTCTTGTTTCATTCTTCTGCATGTTGATGTCCAGCTCTCCCTACAACACCTGCTAAAGAGGTTGTCTTTTTTCCATTGAATACTCTTTCCTCCTTTGTCAATGATTAATTGCCACGCTTGTGGGTCCCATTCTGTGCTCTCTATTCTATTCCATTGGTTTTTGTGCCAATACTATACTGTCTTGATGATGACAGCTTTGTAATAAAGGCTAAAGACTGGGATTGTGATGCCTCTCGTTTTGATTTTCTTCTTCAAAATGACTTTGGCTATTGCGGGTCTTTTGTGGTTCCATACGAATTTTAAGATACTTTGCTCTGGCTTTGAGAAGAATGCTAGTGCAATTTAAATGGAAATTGCTTTGGGTAATAATGTCATTTTAACAATGTTTATTTTTCTGATCCATGAGCATGGAATATTTTTCCATTTCTTTGTGTCTTCTTCAATTTCTTTCATAATCTTTCTATAGTTTTCATCATACAGGTCTTTTACATCTTCGGTTAGGTTTTTTCCTATGTATTTTATGGTTTTTCATGCAATTGTGAAAGGGATCAGTTTCCTGGTTTCTCTTTCTGTTGTTTCATTTTTGGTGTGTAAAAATGCAACCAATTTCTGTACATTGATTTTGTACCCTGCAACTTTGCTGAATTCATGGATCAGTTCTAGGAATCTTCTGGTGGAGTCTATCAGGTTTTCCATGTAGAAGATCATGTCGTCTGTGAAAAGTGAAAGTTTGACGTCATCTTTGCCAATTTTGATGCCTGTTATTTCCTTTTGTTGTCTGATTGCTGATGCTTGCACTTCCAGCATTATGTTAAACCACAGTGGTGAGAGTGAACATCCCTGTAGTGTTCCTGATCGCAGGGGAAAACCTGAGAGCTTTTGAGGAGGATAATATCAATGGGCTTTTCATATATTGCTTTAATATTGTTTAAGTAAGTTCCTTCTATCCTGCCTTTCTCCAGGGTAAGAAGGGATGCTGTATTTTTTCAAAGGTTTTTTTCTGCATCTATTGAAGGGATCATATGGGTTTTTTCTTTCCCTTTTTTAATGTGATGTATTACATGGATTTGGGAATATTGAACCAGCCCTATAACCCAGGAATGAATCCCACTTGATCATGATGGATAATTCTTTTTATGTGCTGCTGAATTCAATTTGCTAGTATCTTGTTGAGTATTTTTGCATCTGTGTTCATTAAGGATATTTGCCTATAGTTCTCTTTTTTTGTTGGGTCTCTGTCTGGAGTAGGAATCAAGGTGATATTTCGTTCGTACAATGAGTCCGAGAGTCTTCCTTCCATTTCTATTTTTTGGAATAACTTGAGAAGAATGGGTGTTAACTCTGCTTTAAATGTCTGGTAGAACTCCACTGGGAAACCATCTGGCCCCAGGCTATTATTCATTGGGAGATTTTTGATAACTGATTCAATTTCTTCACTGGTTATCAGTCTGTTTAGATTTTCTATCTCTTCTTGTTTGAATTTGGTAGTGCATGTGTGTTTAGGAATTTGTCCATTTTTTCTAGATTGTTCAGTTTTTTGGCATATAATTTTTCATAGTAATCTCTGATGATTGCTTATATTTCTGAGGAATCAGTTTTTTTAAATATTTAAAAATGTTTTATTTATTTTTGATATAGAGAGAGACAGAGCACAAAAGGGGGAGGGGCAGAGAGAGGAGACACAGAACCGAAAGTAGGCTCCAGGCTCTGAGCTAGCTGTCAGCACAGAGCCCGATGCAGGGCTCGAACCCATGAACATGAGATCTGACCTGAGCCGAGGCCGGAGGCTTAACTGACTGAGCCACCCAGGCACCCCGTGAGGGATTAGTTTTAATAGATCCCTTTTCCTTCATGATTTTGTCTATTTGAATGTTCTCTCTTTTCTTTCTGAGGAGGCTAGCTAGACATTTATCAATTTTGTTTATTTTTTCAAAAAACCAACTCTTGGTTTCATTGATTTTTTTCAACTGCTTTTTTGGATTTTATATTGTTTATTTCTGCCCTGATTTTTATTATTTCTCTTCTTCTGCTGGGTTTGAGGTGTTCTTGCTGCTCCCTTTCTAATTTTCTTAGGTGCTCTGATAGATTTTGAGTTTGAGCTTTTTCTAGTTTGTTGAAATAGGCCTGGATTGCAGTGAACTTTCCTCTTAAGACTGCCTTTGCTGCATTCCAGAGCATTTGGATTGTGGTATTTTCGTTTTCATTTGTTTACATAAATTTTTTAATGTCTTCTCTTATTGTCTGATTGGCCCAATCTTTCTTCAGTAGGGTGGTCTTTAACCTCCACAGGTTTGGAGGTTTTCCAGATTTTTTCCTGTGATTGATTTCAAGTTTCATAGCATTGTGACCTGAAAGTGTGCAAGGTATGATCTCAATTCGTTTGTATTTATGTAGGGCTGTTTTATGATCCAGTATGTGTTCTATCTTGGAGAATGTGCCATGCACACTATAGAAGAAAGTGAATTCCCTGGCTTTCAGGATGCAGAGTTTTAAATATATCTATTAATTCCATCTGTTCTGGTGTGTCGTTCAGGTCCATTGTTTCTTTAGTGATTTTCTGTCTGGTTTACCTATCCATTGTTGTAAGTGGAGTATTAAAGTCCCCTGCAATTAACACATTCTTATCGATGAGATTGTTTCTGTTTGTAATTAGTTGTTTTACATATTTGGGTGCCTCCGAATTTGGTGCATAGATGTTTATAATTGTTAGCTCTCCCTAATGGAGAGACCCTGTAATTATTAAGTAATGTCCTTCTTCATCTTTTGTTACTGCCTTTACTTTAAGTCCAGTTTATCTGCTATAAGTATGGCTACTCAAGCTTTCTTTTGGCATCTAGTTGCATGGTAGATATTTCTCCATCCCCTTACTTTCAATCTGGAGTTGTCTTCAGGTCTAGGGTTAGTCTTTTGTAGACAGCAAATAGATGGATTTTGGTTTTTTTATCCATTCTGCTACTCTGTGTCATTTGATTGGAGCATTCAATCAATTTACATTTGCTATTATTATTGAAAAATGTGTGTATAGATTCATTGTGCTCTCTATAGAGTTCATTTTTGTATTTGTTTCTCTGGTGACTTATAATACTTGCTACATTTCTTTCATAGAGTCCCTCTTAGGATTTCTTGTTGAGCTCTTTTGATGGTGATGAATTCTCTCAACTTTTGTTTATTTGGGAAAAACTTCTCTCCTATTTTGAATGACAGGCTCTCTGGATAAAGTATTCTTGGTTGCATAATTTTCATGTTGAACACATTGAAGATTTCTTGCCATTCCTTTCAGGTCTGCCAAGTTTCAATAGATAGGTCTGTAACCACTCTGATAGGTTTCCTTTTGTATGTTTGGACCCTTTTATCCCTAGCTGCTTTCAGAATTCTCTATTTATCTTCATATCTTGCCAGTTTCACTATGATATGTTGTGCTGAAGATCGATTTACATTATGTCTTAGGGGAGTTCGATATTGCTCTTGAATTTCAATGTCTTTCTCTTTCCCCAGATTAGAGAAATTTTCGTGTATAATTTGTTCCAGCAACCCTTAAAGACCTTTCTCTCTTTCTTCCCCTTCAGGAACTCCTATGATATGGATATTGTTCCATGTGATTGTATCACTCAGGTCTCTGATTCTCCTTTCATGCTCCTGTATCAATTTCTGTCTCTTTTTCTTGGCTTCTTCTTTTGCTATAATTGTATCTTCTAATTCACCTATTCTCCTCTCTCCTTCAATCCGTGCATTGGCAGCCTCCATCTCATTATTCACCTCATTTATAGCCTTTTCTAACTTGTCACAGCTATTTTGAAGGTTCCTAGTCTTTGTATCAATATCTTCTCTGACAGCTTCTATGCCCTTTTCAAACCCAGTGATTAATCTTATGAAAATCATTCTAATTTCATGTTCAGTTATGTTGCTTGTGTCTGTTTTGAGCAGTTCTGTCGCTGTGATTTCTTCCTGGAATTTCTTTAGAGGAGATTACTTTCATTTGTCATTTTGGCTAGCTTTCTGTCTCTTATCAGCTTTAATAGCTCTTTCTGCACTGTGTGCCTGATAGTATGGTTCTATTAATGGAGGCTCTTTGACTGTCCATTGCCTGTCGTTTCAGGAGATGTTCTTTTAATGGTGTGTCTCTGTTTCTCTTGTTATACCTGTAATTAATATATTTCCTTACTCAGTGATATTTGAGACTTTCCACTATGTGTGCTTTGGCCTGTTTATTGAGGTAGCCCTGAAAAGGAAAACAGACAAACAAACACACAGGGAACACAAGCACGCAAATGCACTGACAGATCTGGTAAACAAGCAGACCAAATGGGAAAGGAAAAAAAGGGAGTGGTAAAGAAAATAGTGGACAGAAAAGGAGGGAGAGGAAAAAAAGCCAATGACACAGACACAGCCACAGATAAAGGACAGTCTGAGAGCCTACAACCTGCGGAGGAGAGAGATAAGAAGGAGATAAGGGAAAAATATCTGGATGGTAAGGGTTGATATAATCACAGAAGTGCTTAAATGTTGGTCTTTCCCAGACTCCTTGGGAAAAAGGGAGAAAAGGAGGAAATAGGAAAATAGGAAAGAGAAAACAAGGGAAAAAACTATAAAGAATTTAAAATTAAAATAATTAGGAAAGATAAAATTGAAAAAAAAGTAAAAAATAGCACAAAAAGAAGAATCCACATGTCCAGTGCAGATGGGCGTGGTTCGATGTAGGTAGGTCGGGTCTCAGGAGCTGTTCTCTGAGGCGCCTTAGTGGATGCAGGGAGAAGAATGGCGGCGCCTCAAGTCCCTCTCAGACCATGTGTTGCCAGCCATTCTCTTGAGTCCAACCTCCTCTCCATGCCATGGGCGGGTCAAACTGTTTTCGTTTTCTAAGGTCCACTAGGCCTTCAAATCCTAGTCCACCCACTTTAATGTTTCTGCCACCATTAAAATAACCTCTGACAGCTGGGTGGCTTTCTGGTCAGGACTGGGCAGGGGGATTGGGGAGCCAGCCCTTCCCTGGCTCCACCTGAGGTCTGCAGGCTGCCTGGCCCACCGAATAAGAAGCCCACTGAGGGGGTCTGATTTCTCTCCTTGCGCCCAGTGGCTGTAAATGGAAAGTTTGTCTCTGTTGCGCCATGGGCTGAGGTCTCCTTTCAGTCTCTCCTCTTCCCCTAGGCTCTGTACCTCCCTGGAGGCCGGTTCGCATGAAACATCTTGTGCTGCTGGCTCGTGTGCAGCTCTCAAAATTCTGTGCCAACCTTCACGGCAGTCCTGAGCATATGTGGCCTTGCAGGGTGCTGTGTAGCCTTTGGATTCATGCTCTCTGCGGCCTGGGGCTATGTCTCTCAGCACTCTCCTTCCCAGCTGCACTTTGAGCTGGTGCTCCCTCCCTCAGAGTCTCTGTTCCCAGTTCTCACTCACTCAGGTATCCGCGAGGCTGATATCAATAATGGGTCAGTGCGAGCACCTCTGCTCTCTCATCACTTTCCTTCCAATGGATCGCTTGATATACACTTCTTTAAAGATATTTTTAATGTTTACTTATTTTGAGAAAGAGACCACACACACAGGGGGCAAGAGGGAGAGGGACAGAGAGAGAGAGAGAGATACACACAGATTCTGAAGAAGGCTCCAGGCTCTGAGCTGTCAGCCAGAGCTTGAATTCACAAATTGTGAGACCATGACCTGAGCCAAAGTCCAACTCTTAACTGACTGAGCCACCCAGGTGCCCCAAGAGTATGTCCTTGATTGTTTCCAGTCTTCAGAGGAAAGCATCTAGTTTCTCACCATTAAGTATGATGTTAGCTGTGGATTTTTTATAGATGATCTTTATCAAGTTGAGACTGTTCCTCTCTATACATTTTTAATTAGAAAAATCATACAGATAATATACATGAACACATTCTCGGTGCAAAGGCCTCGACAAATAACTATAGGGTAAAATATTTCTTTTACTTTTTCTACAGCTGTTTCCCACTCCAAATCACATGTATAATCTCAGAAGTGATATTAACAGTTTTATGCATATTATTCCACTGACTTTTCGATACACGCACATAGCTCTTTGTGGATTATTGTTTGGTCTTCCTTCTTTTATGAATAAAATGATATGCAAAAATGATATCCGTTGACTGGTCATTATACACTAGGCACAATTTTACATGTATTCATGCACTCAACTCTCATAATACTACCTTTCATATGGATGTTATTAGTATTCTTATTTTATAAGTAACTCAAGATATACTTATTTTATAAGTAATAAATAGAGAAAAGTTAAATAACTTGTCTCTATTAAGCCAATACTGCTCTTGGGGCGCCTGGGTGGCTCGGTTAATTGAGTGTCCAACTTCAACTTACATCATGATCTCATGGCCCGTAAGTTTGAGCCCTGAGTCGGGCTCTGTGCTGGTAGCTTGGAGCCTGGAGCCTGCTTTGCTTTCTGTGTCTCCCTCTCTCTCTCTGTCCCTCCCCTGCTTATGTCTCCCACTCTCTCAGTCTCTCAGAAATAAATAAATGTTAAAAATTAAAGAAAAAACCCAATACTGTTCTTTCCAAGGTAAACAATGATCTCTTCATTTGCTAAATTCAATTCTTGGTTCTCATCTTACTTGATCTATCAACAGTTGATAAAGTCTACTTTTTTTTTTTTTTTTTTTGGTTGTTTGTGTTACATTTTGTTTTAAAGAAATCACTCTTTTCCAGATTCACTGGTCATTCTTATTTGGTCTTTGCTAGTTCCACCTATTTTCACTGAATTAATATTGAAGCACCTCAGGGCACATAATTTGGTTCTTTTCTCTTCTCTATCTACAATTAGTCTCTTGAGTGTCTCATCTGATCTCCATCTATATACTGATAACTCTTGAAGTTATGCTTCTGGCTCTGAGGTCTTTGAAATTCACATTTATATATCCAGTCACTTACTCCATGTAAGCAGAGTGATATTTAATAGACAAGTAAAACTCAACATGCCTAGAGTTGAACTCCTCATATTTTCTACCTGCTCTACCTACAGTTCCCTTCAAGTTGTTAAGACTTTCTAAGTATTATGCAAGTGCATCTAATTGGTAGATTATTTTACTTATACCAGAACCTCAGCATCATTATTGGAAAAACTGTTCTTTATTTTACATCTTATCAAAATACAAAGGGACTAAAAAGGAGGCTGAGAGAGCCAAACCAGGTATTTACTACAATCAGTTTACTTATTAATTTAAATGGAAAAGCATATTGAAATTTTATAATTTGTTAACTAATGCCCTTGTTTTTAATTTTCTTTGCTTTTCTTAGGTTTATTATAATGTTTTTCTTCTAAATTTTTAAGCAAGTAATCTCTATGCCCAACATGGGGCTTGAACTCATGACCCTGAGATCAAGAGTCACATGCTCTACTGACTGACTGATAGCCAGGTACCCCATCTTCTTCTACATTTTTAAATTGGATGCTTGATTTATAGATTTTCCTTTTATTTTCATATGTGTAATTAGGGCTATGAATTTTTCACTTATTGCTTTATTTGTATCCCATAAGTTCAGATATGGAGTGTTTCTATGATAATTTCTAATAATGTCTATAATTTCATGAAAAGTTAATACTATTTTTGAATTTCAATTTTTATTTCTCCCTAAATAGTTCTGTTTCTTGCTAAACATTCTAAAATTTTGAGGTGACAGGGATTTATTTTTGTTTCTTGTATTATTATTAATGTATATATGTTTTCATTTTCATTTTTAATACTGAAACAACTCTTGTTCTCTCACTATTTTTTTAAGTTTATTTATTTATCTATTGAGAGAGAGAGAGCAGTTTTACATTTAAGGAGTAGTAATAGAAATAGAGGGAGAGGAAGAATCTCAAGCAGGCTCCACTGTTAGTGTGACATTCCATACAGGCTCAATAGGGAGCTTTATCTCATGAAACATGAGATCGTGACCTGAGCCAGTGTCAGAGGCTTAACTGACTGAGCCACTCAGACACCCCATATTACTTTATGGCTTTATTTCATTTTGACCAGAGAATGGTGCCTATATTATTTATACTTTTATTTTTTGAGGGATTTTTATGACCTAGTATATGGCCAATTTTATGAATGTTCCATGTATGTGTGAAAATAATATATATTGTTCCTTTTAGGACATAGAATTCACCATATATCCATATATATGCGTCTCCTTATATCAATTAAACCTTTCTATATTTTTTAAAAATCACTTCAGCTGTATTGAATTGAGCCTTGTAAAATAAAGTTTTCTGTAACTAATGCATTTCTGTATATTTCTTTTTAGAGCTATTATATAATTTGATTTATGAAGGTAGATGCTAAATTATTTGATATATAGAATTTAAGAATTTTACCATGGAATAATTTAATACGTTACTCTGAAGTCAATCCTAAATAACATTAAATTTACTTCTTTTTTGTTTGTATTTGCCTAATACCATTTTACCATCATTTGATTTTTAATATTTAGATTATATATGGCATAATGTTGGGTTTTGCTTTGTTGTATATTTTGTAAGCCTGTTTCTGTTATTAAGAATGTTTTACTCATTTACATATATTGACATAACCCTTTGCAAATTGCTATGTGTCACTATATTTAACACTATAATTTAGGTTTTACCTTTTTTTCATAATATGGCTTACATTTTCTTTATTTTTTAATGTTTTTTGATAACCTAAATGGTTTACATTTTTGTTCTAATGGGTAACTTTATAACTTTACTTTTTTATTTCTTTAGACAATACCCTTTGACTTCTTGCTAGGAGCAATATTATAATTAATGTTTTCCCTTTTCACCTTCTCCTTGTTCCCCTCCACTATTCAATATTAAGTATTTTATTCTTGGTTTTATTTTCATAACTTTAAATATACTTATACCTTTATTATTTGACTCATCAGCTCCTAGTAGCATAATTGTATATCCAAGGGTATGAGGTAAGGATAAAATCAGGCTATTTTTACTTTATTGCATCTTCTCTTCTTTTTTCTTACATCTTTTGTGGTATTATTTATATATTAATAGGATTTATAAAGTTTACTGTATTCAATCCGTATTTGTTTAATCCTATTCCTGCAATTTGATAGATTTAGTGTTCACTGCTAGTTTTTGGCCAAAATCCATTCTTTAATACTTTTTTTAGTAAGAGGTCATGGGAACTGAGTTCTTAAATGTTCATGAAATTTTCCTCTTGTCTTTTTTATGTAAATGAGAGTTCAGTTGACTGTAAAATTCTTAGACTACCTTTTATGTCTTTGAAGATGTTGTAGGTATTGTTCCTATGTGAAATCTATGGGAAAAGCTGAAAACTGCCTGATAATTCCTTTTAGAAGGCTTCATCTAGTGTTTTTTTCTGGCTGTTCAAGAGATTCTCTCTAATGTCCAGTTACTTTGCAAGATATTTCTTAATGTTTGTCATTTTTTGTGAGCTTTTTCTGGAACTTTTCAGTAGGTAAAGTAAAATCTAATTTTATTTCTTGTAAGCTTTCTTGAATTATATATTCTTAATTATAAAATAACCTGAGTAAACATAAGAACATAGAGAACAATAAAACAAGTATCTCCATATCTACCACCTTGCTCTACCAAATCATATAGTTTTAGTTTTTGTCTTTAGTTTTTTGCCTTAGTTTTATTTTATTATTTTATTTTAAATTTCATTTTATGTTTTTGGAAATACAGTACTGTTGAAGCCCCCAAAACTCATAATTCCATTCCCTCTGACTTCTTCAGGTGTAGATATTATTCATAATTTTGTAGTTTTCATTTTCTTGCACATTTTTATCAATTACCATGTATGTAAATAATATATAATGTAATATTTTTCATGGTATCAAACTAAGCATGGTGTTATGCTAAGTGAAATTAGTCAGGTGGAGAAGGACAGATACCATATGTTTGCACTCATAGGTCTCACAGGAGAACAGGAGGAACCTAATGGAGGATCTTGGGGAGGAGAAGGGGGAAAGAGTGTTTGGGGGAGAGAGAGGGATGCAAAACCTGAGAGACTCTTGAATACTGAAAACTGAAGGGTGAAAGGGGAAGAGGGAGGGGAAAGGAGGTGGTGGTAATGGAGGAGGGCACTTGTGGGGAAGAACACTGGGTGTTATATGGAAACCTATTTGACAATAAACTATTAAAAAATGCTTGTGAAAAAATAAACAAATTTCAACTAAAAAATCTGTCAGATAGATTTTCAAAGTGGTTGTACAATTTTCATGCCCACTGGTAATATATGATATTATTCAGTCATGTCAATCCTTCCTACTACTCTCTATCATCAAAAATTTTTATTACAATCATTCCAGTGGATGTATAGTGTTACTTATTGGGCTTAATGCTGCATTTTAGAGCAACTTAAGGCATTAACTGTTTCTCATATGCTTATAGATAATTTTTTTAATCTTCTAGATGAAGTGTTCAAGTGCCTTTGCTAATTTGGGGAGGCATTATTGCTATATTATTGAATTGTGTGTGTTCTTTATGTATTATAAGTAAAAGCCCCTTTTCAGATATATCCATCACAAATGCTTTCTCCCACTTTGTGGCCATATGTACATTTGCTTAACAATACTTTTGAATATCATAAGACTTTCATTTAATGAAACATTGTTTTTCTTTTATGGCTCATGCTTTTTTGCATCTTATCTATGAAATTTGTCAACCCCAACATTGCAATGATTTTTATCTACTTTTTTTCAATAAATTTCTATAATTTTGTCTTTATATTTAGGTCTATATTCCATAATTTGAATTAATATTGTCATATGGTGTGAGATGAAGGCAGGGTTTATGTTTCCCAAATTATGTCTTTATTATTGAATACCTTTTGTTGAAAATATTCTGTATCTTTTATCCCATTAAAATACTGTACTTAGAAACTTTTGATAAAAATAAAATGATCATGTACATGTAGATCTATTTCTAGATTATCTTCTGTTTCATTAACCTATACAAATTTCCCCATAGTAAGTCTTGAAATCAGGTCATAAGTCTATTGTAGCTTTGTTATTCTTTAACAAAATCCTTTGACTCTTCTAGTTCCTCTGCATGTCCATATAACTTATAGAATCACAGGTCTATTGAGATATGGTTGGAATTGCACTGAATCTATATATAAATTTGGTCATAATAGATACTTTGTCATTATTGAAGCTTCTGATTCCTAAGAAGCACACATGTCTACATTAATGTACATTTTCTTTAATTTCTCTCAGGATTAAAATAGATTTGGTATTATTACCTTTTAAAATTTCAATTTCTCAGCATGCCTGGGTGGCTCAGTCAGTTAAGCCTCTGACTTCGGCTCAGGTCATGATCTCATGATTCATGGGTTTGAGCTCCATGTCGGGCTCTGTGCTGACAGCTCAGAGCCTGTAGCCTGCTTCAGATTCTGAATTCTGTGTCTCCCTCTATTTCTGCCCTTCATGCTCTGTCTCTCTCAAAAATAAATAAACATTAAAAAACGTTTTAAATGTTTTTTTTTTAATTTTTGAGAGAGATAGAAAGACAGAGCATGAACAGGAAATGGCCAGAGACAGAGGGAGACACAGAATCTGAAGCAGGCTCCAGGCTCTGAGCTAGCTGTCAGCACAGAGCCCGATGCGGGACTTGAACCCATGAGCCGTGAGATCATGACCTGAGCTGAAGTTGGACGTTCAACTGACTGAGCCACTCAGGCTCCTCAAATTTTTTTCATTTCAATTTCTCATAATTCATTGCCTGAATTTTGAAATACAATTGCACATTAATTTTGTTAAACTCATATTTTATATCTAGTAGTTGTGAGTTTTGTTTGTTTTTTTACATTGGCTTGGATTTCCTATGTGTACAATCATATCTGATAATAAAGATGATACTACTTAAAAAAAAAAGAAAACTACTATATGGCCATTTCACGGCTAGAGGTAGTTTTATTCCCAAGGAGATGGAACTGAAAAAATTCTCTCTGTAGGGGGTAGGCACCACCCACCAAATACTATCTCCTTTATGCACTTGTGTACATTAAAAAAATGGATGGAGTCAATAGCGTGAGTTAGCTCATAAACACACACGAATTGATCAGATTATCCAGTCACTGATAACAATGATAGTTCTAGAGAAATAGAACATAGAAGAGGTCAATATGTCTTCACTAATAGGACATGTTTGTTTGCAATGAAAATTATGAGTGTTTTGAATCACGTTTTTTTGTCTTTGTCAGAGCATTTGAGGACTGTGGGGGTCTTGAAGGGAGAGAAGTGAAGTGTAGTGAGAGGGAAGCAGCAGCAGCAGTAGCAGGCCTCCACTCTCCTTGACTTGCTTCACCTTGTTGTCTGGCTCTGGGTGGTGATTTTCTAGTTATCTGTCAAGGAAAGGTTTTTGTTTCACAGTGTTCTTGGTATCTTTTGTTGGGACTCCAGGTCCTCTCTCCACTCTTCTTCCTGCTGCCTTGCTCCTAAGAAGGTAAGCCTATGTCTGTGTCAAGAAAATTGCTTGTGAAAACACCAGAAGAGTGAAGTTGGGCTTTTTATCTTCCAGCTCCATTCAGGACCACATGATTTGTCTGTATCAGCCTATGTGGCCACAATTCTTTCTATATAGCTCATCTCTCTTCCTTCCTATAATAGAACTTGCTCCTTGAAGGCGAGGAGAGGTAGTGGCTGCCTACTGTTGTAATGTTTATATGAGATACTTCATTGTTCTTAATGGGTTTATCTAACCCCCTCCCATGCCATCTGTCTATTTATCTATTTCTCAATTATCTATCACCTGTATATCCAATTTTTTATTTATCAATTAATCATTTATCCACTATATATCTCTCTTTTTGTTCAAATCTTTTGAAGTAGTTTCTTAATTAAACTGCCCTTAATTACTCCTTTTGAATATGACATCTATAACATATTATTGCAATAATAATACCAGAAGTAGTCCTGGGAACAAAACCCTCAAAATGGAATCCTTGCATTGGTTTGCTTGTATATTAGAGGGATATACAACAACTGCTAGGAGGAAATAAGACACTGGTCAGCTGTAGCATGTTGTGACATCACAGTTACTCAAATTTCCAGTGGTGGCATGAGATGAAGTAGAGGTGGAGGAAGGACTAGCAATGGGGAGATCAAATGACCCTGGTCACTACGGAAACAGTGATACTAAGGATTGTAAGATCAGCTGGCTGTTTCTGTTGGCACTAGAAAATGTAAAAAGAGAAAAGGAGAAATTTACTCAAAACACACTCAGAGAGTTAGAATGCTTAGAAACTTTATAAAAGTTCACATTTTGCAAACACACAGCAGATATGGCTGAGGTACAAACCTTGGTAGCCTGATGATGTATGGGTTGCAGTGTTGCTGCTTGAATGGATATAGAGCCCTACGGGTCTTACTCTAAGGTAATGGGCACTGGTGGGGAATACGTGGGACTCCAAGATAAGGAATGGGGCCATTTGGGAAGACACAGAGAAGGCTAAGAAGTTTAAACCTCAAAATCCCCTAGAACTCTTGCCATTAGGCAACCTCTTCCCATACTTAGGTGCCCTCCATGAATGTGCCTAAGGAATTTGCTAATAAAAGGATACTGATTCTTTTCAGCTATATGTTCCTACCAATCCTGATTGCCTCCAGGGCCATATGACAATTAGATCCCAATAGAACCCAGATATAGGAACACAAAACTTATTTTGTAGGAGATAGCCTATCCACCAAAAGAGTAATAAGATCTTTCCAGTTTTTATCTTCTAGAGCTGGAAAGAATGTATGGGAATGTATTTTAAGGTTATCGGGCCAATAACAATTAAATATTAGGGTTGTTTAGGTTTTATTTTTTGTAATAGATGTATACATTTGTGATATGGAATTTAATGTGTTGGCTTGAGTCTACTAGATTGAGTAACTGAAGCCTGGATGCAATAGTGACCTAGAGTTAGAGAGGTTCAAATACTTTCCCAATGGCTCAGGAAAATAAAAAAGTTCATATGCATCTATTAAGTATAGCTTGATTAGCTAGTTTCTAATCAAGTCCCTTTCTCCCTCCTTTTCCCCCTCTCTTTCCCTGGAAGGAAGGACATTCCTTTAATGGAGGCATTTGGCTAACAAGGGAGCACCAGCATTTTTGAAAAGCTCTATGTGTCTGACATCTATAGGCCAGAGATGATGTATGAAGATTTACCTAGAAGTCGCAGGTGCCAGTTGATGGTGCTTAAGTGGCAGAAGCAAGTTGGGCAGAATTACAAAGAAGCCACAGGGTGAATGGAAATCACAAATCTATATGGTGGCTAATTGAATTAATTGCTACAATGAAATTGATGGGAAGCATATCAAGGAGATAATGTATGTCAGAGGAAAAATTCTATTTTTGGTGGGTAGTAATCTAACGTCAATCATTGTGGTGGGAATTCATGTCCTAATACCAGTGCCTATACCTAATCTAAGGCAACCCACAGACCCAAGCTTCTAGATTGAAGGCAAAAACATTCCCTTAAAGGAAGGACCCTGCAACGTGGTCCTAGACATAATTAATCATTCTCCTCCCAGGCTTTCCTACAAAGACCTGTGCATTCATCAGTGTGACTGGACATTGGGGGGAAGGGAGATATCCAGATCTCTTGTGGATTATGTGATAGTGGCTTCCAAGTGACCTGAAACCCCACCGCAGCCCACCAGTTAGAATGGAAGCTTAAGAAAGCCAGGTAATTGAAGAATCTTGGCCCAAGTCTGTCCCAGTGGGGCCAGTAGTACCACAGTTATTTCCCCAGGCCACAAATGGGTATAGAGAAAAATATACTTAATTATTAATCTAATTAGTATGGGGCAGAATCCTCACTTTTGTTCTCTGGTGAAAAGATGAAGTGGAAGGGCCTGGAAATGTGCCTATTTTCTTGTTCATTCCATAAATAAAGACTATAAACCAAAATAAATAATGGAGTGCTAGGTGAATTTCAGAGATTTCAAAGACTTGAAAGATGTAGGATAGTGATTTCTACTACATCCCGATTTAATTAACCTCTTAATCTTAATTCTGCTATTGCAAAATCCAGATGATTCATGGAGAATACCTGTAGGTGAGTTGTTATTGAACTTTATAGAGAATCAGAATCACTGCAGGGCCATTAAAACAGATTGCTGGTTTCCATCCCTAGAATTTCTGATTTAGCAGGTCTGGGGTAAAACCCAAGAATTTTCATTTCTAACAGATTCAAGGTGATAGTAATCTTGCTGGTCCCGAGATCATTCTTTGAGAACTTGTGTAAAGATTTCCAAAT
Organism: Suricata suricatta; assembly: GCF_006229205.1. Taxonomy (NCBI): domain Eukaryota; kingdom Metazoa; phylum Chordata; class Mammalia; order Carnivora; family Herpestidae; genus Suricata; species Suricata suricatta. The sequence continues at coordinate 27,458,265 of NC_043706.1, read as the reverse complement.
TTATTAAGATGGAAATGCTAATTTCCTTTGCTTATTTCCTGCCATATGAGATACAACATTGAACTAGATAAAAATATTTCCCCATTCTTGAAAACAAAAGTATACAAAGTAATTTGCCTTTTTGAGGCTATATATCCTTTCTCTCATGCTTCTTCTCATTGTAATAATGTAAACTGAAAGGAAATTCATTATTCTGTTATAAACCATCTGATATGACCATAGACCTTCAAGGTGGTCCATCAAATTGATGATATTATGATAATAAACCTAGAGGGCAGGAAATATCAAGCATTCTATATACCTTGATGACACATGCATGGCAGAGAGTAGGAGATAAACTCTACAGAAGATAAGGGACCTAATAGATTAGTGATGTGTTTAGAGGTCTTGTGGTCTGGTATGTGCTGGAATATAACCACAAAAATAAGAGATAAATTATGGTACCTTATATTGCCTACTATGAAGGAAGAATTATCGGCACTAGTGGGATTTGGAGACTGTGTACATCATATTTGGGGGTGTGGTTGTAACCCAGTTAGTGGTAGTCCATAAATAAACCTTTTGTTTTTTCAGCTTGGTTTAAGTATAATTTGCACAAAGTAAAATTAATTAAACTGATGAATTTTGACAAATGTGTTCAATTGTGTAACAACCATCAGACAACCAAAATCATGATATAGAACTATTCCATCATTCTGAAATTTTCCATTGTGATTTCACTCAATCCCCTTACTGCCCTGGCCTGCTCCACACATCTTTGGCCCAAGGGCTTCTCTCTCAGAATCTCTGATTTTACTGCCCCCAACCCTGGACTCCAGCTACGCTGGGCCCTGGGGCTAGGGTGCACACACGGGGCCTGCTCACCTTGCCCTCACATCTCTGCAGCTGGCCAGGGCTCTGCCCAGCCTCCATACACAGACCTGGCTCTTCACATTCTCCTCCCCAGAGTTGGCCGCAGACCAGCACATGGACCTGCATCCGGCATGTCGCACCGCAGTGCAGCAGCATTAGACCCAAGTGTGTAATCCCTCATCTGCTTTCTATTTCCATGGTTTTGTCTTTTCTAAACTTCCATCTAATGAAATTATACTGTATGGGAATCTTTAAAATATGATGTATTTTTCTCAGCGTATGAAATTTGAGATTCATAAATGTACATATTTCTTTTTACTGCTTAGTATACCATTGTATGGATGTACCACAGTTTTTGTCTATTCCCCAGTTTTTGCATTATTTATAGTTTTGTATAATTATAAAGATTTTATCAACAATTGTCTATAGGTTTTTATGTGAACATTGGTTTTTGAAATTGCTGAGTCATATGGTAAGTATATGCTTATAAGAAACCTTTTGTAAGTACAGTTTATAAGAAACTCACAAGCTGGTGGCTCAGTCAGTTGGGGGTCTACTATGGCTCAGGTCATGATATTTGGGTTCATGAGTTCAAGCCCTGTGTTAGACTCTGTGGTGACAGCTGAGCCTGGAGCCTGTTTCAGATTCTGTGTCCCTCTCTCTCTCTCTGCCTCTTCCCCACTAATGCTCTTTCTCTCAAAAATGAATAAATATTAAAAAAATAAATTTTTAAAGAAACTCACAAGCAGATATTCTTTTTTTATGTTTTTTTAAAAAAATGTTTATTCATTTTTGAGAGGGACAGAGACAGAGTGTGAGCAGGCAAGGGGTAGAGAGAAAGGGAGACACAGAATCAGAAGCAGGCTCCAGGCTCTGAGCTGTCAGCACAGAGCTGGAGGCGGAGATCAAACTCTCAAATTGTGAGATCATGTCCTGAATTGAAGTCGGAGGCTTAACTGACTGAGCCACCCAGGCCCTCCACAAGCTGATTTTCAATATGCACTTTATGCTTTTTTTTGTTTTTTATTTTTTTATGTTTATTTATTTATTTTGATAGAGGAAGAGAGAGCAGAGGAGGGGCATAGAAAGAGGAAGAGAGAATCCCAAGCAGGCTCCACACCCCATGTGGAGCCCAATGAGGGGCTTGATCCCACAACTGTGAGATCCCACAACCTGAGCCAAAATCAGAAGTCTGACACCCAACTGAGCCACCCGGGCACCCTGGATGTAGTACTTTAAATTCTCACTAGCAATGTATAACAGTTTTAGGTGCTCTATATTCCCACCAGAATATGGTATTGTTAGTTTTTTTTTTTTAAATTTCAGTTATTCTCAAAGATGTGCGGTAGTATTGCATTTTGGTTATTATTTGTATTTCCATAATAACTGAAAATGCTGAACATTTTTATCATCAATATATCTTTTTTGGTGAAATGTCTGTTTAATTTTTGTATCTATTAAAGTTTTCCTATTGTTGAACTTCAAGAGTTTGTTAAATATTCAGGATAAACATCTTTTGTTAAATGCATGATTTGCAAATATTTTTGCCCAGTCTATGGCTTGTATTTTCATTCTCTTGCCAGTCTTTCACAGAACAAAGTTAAAATCTTGATGAAGCCCAATTTATGGATTTTTTTTTCTTTTATGGAAAAGCATAATGCTTTTGGTGTCATGCTTTATAAGGTTTTGGGGTGGCAATGAGAAAGAATGAAATCTGGCCATTCGTAGCAATGTGGATGGACCTCGAGGGTGTCATGCTAAGTGAAATAAGTCAGGCAGAGAAGGACAGATATCATATGTTTTCACTCATAAGTCTAACAGGAGAAACTGGGGAGGGGAAGGGGGGAAAATAGTTAGGGAGAGGGAGGGAGGCAAATCATGAGAGACTCTTGCTGAAGGGAGAGGGGAAAAGGGGAAGGGGGGTGATGGACATGGAGGAGAGCACTTGTAGGGAAGAGCACTGGGAAACCAACTTGACAATAAACTATAAAAAAATATATTCACAAAATGTAAATGTAGTTTTTGGGGCTTAAACATCTGCTCAGAAAATGAAACTTTTTTTTTACAAATACACACACACACACACACACACACACACGCACGCACACACACAAATAAATAGAAAAAAAAGGTTTTGGGGCACCTGGGTGGCTCACTTGGTTGAGTGACTTCAGCTCAGGTCATGATCCCACAGTTCATGGGTTTGAGCCCCACATCGGGCTCTGTGCTAACAGCTTGCTCAGAGCCTAGAGCCTGCTTCAGATTCTGTGTCTCCTCTCTCTGCTCCTCCCCTACCTGTGCTTTGTCTCTGTTTCTCAAAAATAAAAAATTTTAAAATAAATAAGTAAATAAAATTAAAAGTTTTTGCCTAACCCCATGTCATGAAGATATTGTTCCTGTATTTTCTTTTAAGAGTTTTACATTTAGGTCTATAATATATTTTGAGTTAGTTTTCATATAAGGTGTGATGTATAGGTAAAATTTAATGTTTTTTTTTTTCATACAGACGCTCATTTGTTCCTGCACAGTTTGTTCAAAAGATTCATTCTCCACTGAATGGCTTTTGCACCTTTATGAATTAATTACCTATTGACCATATTTGTGTACTATTTTCAGATTCCTTACTTGGATTCATTGATATAGTTACCTATCCTGCCACCAATTTCACACTGGCATAATTATTGTAGCTTTATAGGAAGCCTTGAAATCAGGTGGTGTGAGTTCTTCAAATTTGTTATTATTTTTTAAAATTGTTTGGATCATTGTTCTTTTGCTGTTCCCTATAAAATTTAAAATTAGCTTATCTATACAAAAGCCCCCACTGTAATTTAGATTGGGGTTATATTGAATATATATATCATCTTGAGAAGAACTGATATTATAGCCATATTGAGACTTCTGATTCATGAGCAAGGTATAGCTTTCTATTTATTCAGGTAATATTTTAATTATGTCAGCCATGTTTATTTTCATAGTTTTAATATATAGACCTTACACATATTTGTTAAATTTATTAAGTATTTCACACATTTTGATACTATTATAAAATATTAAAAATTTATAATATCCAATTGTTTATAACTAGTATATAGAAACACAAATGAGTTTTGTAGATTGACCTTGAATTTAGTGACTCTGCTTAATTTATTTAATAAGTCTAACAATATTTTAGTGCATTTTATGGGGTTTTCTATGTAAACAATCATGTTGTCTGCAAATAGGGAGAATTTATTCCTTCCTTTCCAATTTGATTGTCTTTTATTTCCTTTCCTTGTCTTATTGCATTGGTTGGGACTTCCAGTGCAATGTTGAATAGGAACAATGAAAGAGGCATTTTTATCTTGTTCCTGTTCTTAGAAGAAAGGCATTCATTCTTTGTCCATTAAGTATTATGTTAGGTGTAGGTTTGTCATTGATGTTCTTTATCACATTCAGGATGTTTCTTTCCGTTCGTTATCTGTTAAGTTTTTAATGTGAATGGAAGTTGAATCTTATCAAATACATTTTCTTCATTAAAATAATTATGTTTTTCCTCTCTAAAATGCTAATGTTAAATTACATTGATTAAGTTTTGAATGTTGAAACTTGCATTATTGCAAGTCATGTAGTATTAGTTTTTAAAAAGTGTTACTTGATTCAATTTGTTAACATTTTGCTAAGTATATTTCCATCTATGTCCATAAAAGACATAGATCTATGTAAGAGTTGCCATGGGAGGGCGACTGAGCGGCCACTTTGCTATGGAGCGCTGCATGCACTGACAACCCCCACCTGCAAACCTGGAATGACCCGCGCCATTTGAAAAGCACCAGCGGCCATTTTATTGCAGGTCAGATAATAGTTTCAGGCACCGCCAGAGACCGACGACTCCCATTCTCCGATCTGGACTGTCTCAAACAGGAAAGTCTCACCACTGGAATTCCAGCACCCCCCACGGAAGCAAACAGCCAATCGGATCCTGCCACAGTCCAAAGATCCCCTTACTTGGCTATCTGCCCACCTGAGATCAAACCCGGAACTCCTGCATCCATAAAACACCTTGCTCTCCCGTACAAGGCGCGACTTCCCTGACTCCCCACTCCTGGAGTCACAGAACCTCGCCCGGGAATTGCAGACTCCAATAAAGGCTTTCTTGGCTTCATAACTTGGTCTCTCTCTTTCCTCTCACCTCTGCTTCCATCTATTAAACCTTACAATCTAGATTTTTATTTTCTTGTAATGTCTTTGATTTTGGTATCAGGTAATCTTGGCTTTATAAAATAAGTTGGGAAGTGTTTCCTCTCTTTCTGTTTTCTGAAGAGATTGTATAAACTGGTATTACTCATTCCCTAAATGTTTGGTTGAATTCAATAATGGAGATATCTAGGACTATATATTCTCTCAAATGTGTTTTATTTGTTTTTTATTAATTTGTTTTTCAAGGAAAGGTATTTCCTTGTCCATTCATCTAAAATTTCAAAATTCATTAGCATAAATTTGTTTATAATATTTCTGTATCATCCTTTCAATGTCTGTAGGATTTATAGAAAAGTCCCCTCTCTTATTTCTATTGTTAGTAATTTGTGTCTTCTCTTTTCTTTCTGATCAGGCTAACTAGAGGTTTATCAATTTTGTTGAGCCTCTCAAATTGACTTGTTTTCACTGAATTACTCTTTTGTGTTTGTTTTCTATATTATTGCCTTATAACTTACCATTATTCTTTCTTTTCTTCTACTTCTTTTGGACAAATTGGAAGAAAAATTGGAGAAATTGGAGAAATTCTTCGGGAAATTGGAGACAATGAGGAGAATGAAATTCCTCTACCTGTCTGTACTTCCTGTCACATATCATTCTCTGAATTCCAGGAATTTCCCTTCAGGTTAAAGAGTAGTGAGAACTTCCTGCTGTCATTAGCACTGGGATACTACATCACCCTTTGTTGACATTCCTAAACACCAGTCACAAGTTTACAATGGTCTCTTTATTTAACTCTCTTTACCCAGTAAGTATTTGCTGTCTTGCTGTTTCCCTGTCTGCTAATATAGATAAGTTTTTACAATTAATTAATTAGCTAATGAATTTCAAATAGGATGCTTTTAGATTCACAGCAAAATTGAGTAGAAAGTACCCATCTGAGCCTAGAATTTTCTTTTTAGGGAGATTATTATTTTTTCCATTTTTTAAATGTATGCTGGCCTATTCAAACTGTTTTCTTTGTGTGAGTTTTGGCAAACTGTTATCTATCAGAGAATTTCTAAATTTTATGTAGATTATCAAACTGATGGGCATATAATTATTAATAATATTTCATTTAATTCCTTTAATTTTCTTAGCATCTTTAGTGATGCCTTCTCTTTCATTTATTTTCTTAAAGTCTATTTTTTATTTTTGAGAGAGAGAGCATGAGCGGAGAGGGGCAGAGAGAGAAGGAGACAGAGAATCTCAAGCAGGCTCCACACTGTCAGCATTGAGCCCAACACAGAATTTGAACCCATGATCCATGAGATAATGACCTGAGCTGAAACCAAGAGTCAGAAACTTAACTATCTGAGCCACTCAGGCACCCCTTCTTTTTCATTTCTGGTTTTAGTAATTTGTGTCATCTATTTTACTTTTTCTTAGTTAGCGTAGCTAGAGGTTTATCAATTTATTGATCTTTTCAAAGAAACTGATTTGGGGTTGTTGATATTGTCTGTTGATTTTCTGTTTTCAATTTCATTAATGTTTGCTCTAACCTACCTTTTTTTCTTTTTCCTTCCTTCCTTCCTTCCTTCCTTCCTTCCTTCCTTCCTTCCTTCCTTCCTTCCTTCCTTTCTTTCTTTCTTTCTTTCTTTCTTTCTTTCTTTCTTTCTTTCTTTCTTTCTTTCTTTTTTTCTTTCTTCTCTTACTTTGGAATTAATGTACTCTTTCCTTTCTAGTTTCTAGTTTTGTAATGCCCAAGATTTCAGTATCACCCCCCAAAACCAGAGACCACCAGGGAGACCGAGTCACTCATGCAAAAGCAAAGGGCAGTTTTATTATGACTTAGGCTCCCCGGCCCTAAGTTCGGTCTCACAGCCTTCACCAATGCAGTGGATCTGTGCTGAGAGCCCCGAACAAGGGCTGAGTAGGGTTTTTATGGGGTTTGGGAAGAGGAGTTACAAGAAATTGTGACATAGGTACAGTGACCCAATCATAATGGTACAGCAGTATTGGCAGCAACTTTAACCATACACATTGTTCAGAGTGTTCGTTACTTTTGGCAGTACCCAATTACAACATTTAGGGTATCTTTGAAATTAACCAATTACAGAGCGAGCTCAGGGTCTTGTTTGGTGACTATCAGGTTAACTTTAACATTAGGTAACAGGGTCCTATCTAAAGTTCCCATCTGCAGGCCTCACCCTTAGGAATGTGGGGAGAGGTAGCTGGCCTTTCCTGATTGGATATTGCAAAGTGGTCTCTCCTGCCTTGGGAAATGTGTAACCACTTAATAGTTCTGGAGAAACTGAACCTTAGACCTTCTAGTTTAGGGGGGGACCTCTGTCATGGAGTCTGTTAGGTCAGACTTTGTCCTTACAGTTTAATTTCACTGTGGTCTGAGATCAGACATTGCATAATTTCTTTTTTAAAATTTGTTGAGGTATGTTTTATGGACAGATGTGATCTAGGCGAATATTCTATGTGAGCATGAGAAGAATGCATATTCTGTTACTGTTGGATGATGTAGTCAATTATATCTAGTTAATTAATGGTGTGCCACTTTCAATTATATAATTACTGGATTTCTGCTTGCTAAAGTTGTCTGTTTCTGACAGAGGGGGTGATGTCTCCAAATATAATATGGATTTATTTATTTCTATTTGTAGTCATATCAGTTTTTTCCCTTACTTAGGTTTATGCTTTGTTGTTAGGCACATACACATAAAGGGTTGGTATATCATCATGGAATTTATCCCTTAATTGTTATATAATGACCCTATTTACCTATTATAACTTCCTTTCCTCTATACTCTACTCTTTTTGAAGTTACTCCTTTCTTTTAATTAATATTAGTATGGTATATCTTTCTTCATCCATTTACTGTTAATCTATTTGTGTCTTGATATTTGAAGTGAATTGTTTACAGACAATCCATAATTAAGTTTTGTTCTTTAATACACTCTGACAATCTCTGTCTTTTAATATAATTGGATATGGTTGGTAATATATATATATATATATATATATATATAGTTGGACATAATTAGATTAATAATTACCATATTTGTTATAGTTTTATATTCAGTGATTTTATTCTTTGTTCATATTTTTGTCTTCCATTCTTTTTTATGCCTTATGTGGTTTTAAATGAGCATTTATGATTCTATTTTGTTATGTACCTCGAGTTTGTTTCTCCTCAAGATTCATAGGTTGAAATCTTAACCACCAAAGTAATGGTATTAGAAAGTGGAATCTTAGTTAGGTCATCAGGGTATAGCCCTTATAAAAGGTGAAGAGAGATGAGATCTTTATCTCTCTCCACAATGTGAGGATACAAGAAGATAGCTATATGCAAACAAAAGAGAAGACCCTTCATCAGACACTGGATCTGCTGGCACATTGATCTTGGACTTCTTAGCTTCCAGAACTGTGAGAAATAAATGTTTGCTGTTTAAGCCACCCAGTTTATGATAATTTCTATAGCAACCAAAACTAGCTAATACAGATTTTTCTCTTTTCTTAGCATATTAGTTATAAAATAATTTTTTAGTGGTTGCCTTATAAATTAAAATATACACTTGCAATTTGACAATAAACTATTTAAAAATATATAAAAAAGAATTTAAAATATACACTTGCAACTAAGTTAAATTCACTGGTAAATAACATTATGCCAGTTCATTGGTAGTATAAGTACTTCAGAATAACAAAATAATATCATTTCTTCCCTCTTGTCCCTGGTATTATTGTTGTTATTTATTTCACTTTTATATAAGCATATATATTTACATAAGAATATTTAATTAAAGGGGCTCCTGGGTGGCTCAGTGAGTTAAGTGTCTGACCCTTGATTTCAAGTCAAGTCATGATCTCATGGTGTGGGATTGGGTCCCACGTCAGGCTTCTCACTGATAGTGCAAAGCCTGTTTGAGATTCTCTCTCCCTCTCTCTCTGCCCCTTCCCCACTCACGCATGTATGCACACCTTCTCTCTCTCAAATAATTAAATATTTTGTTGCTGTTATTTTGAACAAACTGTTGTCTGTTGGATAAATTGAGAATGTGAAAAACAATAGTTTTAATTTTACTTTTACTTATTCCTTCAATTATGATTTTCTTTTCTTTATGTAGACTTGAACTGCTGTCCTATATTATCTGTCTCTCTAAGGAACTTCTTTAAAAATTTCTTGCAGAGCAGGCCTACTGGCAACAATTTCTTCAATTATTTTTTGTCTGAGAAAATATTCTCCCTTCACTTTAAAGAACAAATAAATTAATTTCAGCTTTATTGAGCTATAATTGACATTAATATTGTGTAAGTTTAAGATGTACAATGTGATGATTTGATACATGTTTATATTGTGCAATGTTTACCACAGAAGATAAGTTAGTATATCTTTTACCCCACAGAATTACCCTTTTGTTGTTGTGGTGGTGAGAATACTAGAACTTTATTTTCAAAACAGGTATAACATAGAAAATACTGTATTATTTTTTAACTTTTAAAACTTTTTACTGTTTGCTTATTATTGAGCCAGACAGAGCATGAGCGGGGGAGGGGCAGTGAGGGAGGGTAACAGAATTCAAAGCAGGCTCCAGGTTTTGAACCATCAGCTCAGAACAGAGCCTGATGCGGTGCTCAAACTCATGAGCCATGAGATCATGACCTGAGCCAAAGTCAGATGCTTAACCTACTGAGCCACCCAGGTGTTCCAGAAAATACTGTATTATTTACTATATGCTATATCGCTACCAGTATATCCCTAGGGCTTTTTCATTTTACACCGACAAGTTTGTATATTTTGACCAACAATTTCCCATTTCCTTCACACCTTAAGCCCTGGGAACCACCATTTTTCTCTATATTTGTATGAGTTTGATATTTTCAGATTTCACATATAAGTGATGTCTGCAGTATTTGTCTTACTCTGCTGATTTATTTCAACTAACATAATTCTCTCAAGGGCCACCAATGTCTCACAATGGCAGGGTTTTCTTCTTTTATATGGATGAATAACATTGCATTGTATCTATGTGTGTGTGTGAATATATATATATATATATATATATTCACACACACACAAATATATTATATATACACCTATGTTTATTCATTCATTTATAAACACTTAAGTGGCTTACATGTTTTAGCTATTGCGAAAAATGCTGCAATAGTAAGGGGAGTGCAGATATCTCTTTGATATAGTGACTTCGTTTCCTTCCAATATCTTCCCAGATGATGTGAGATTTCTGGATCATATAGTATTGTTTAACATTTTTTTGGTGATTCTTCATCTTGTTATTAATAGTGGCTCTAACATTTACATTCCTACAAGCAATTAATCATTATATCCTTTTTCCCACATGCCCAACAATACTTGCTTTTTTCTTATTTTTTTGATAATAGTCTTCCTAACAGGTATGAGGTGATATCATTTTGTAGTTTTGATTTACATTTCTGTGATGATTAGTGATGTGCTTTTTATCATGTACTTGTAGTACATAAGAATACTTCTCATATATTTTTTGAAAAATTGTCTATTTACTTCCTCTGCTCACTCTTTATTGTGATTAGGTTTTTTTTTTTTTTAATGCTGTTGAGTTGTATAAGCTCTTTATGTTGGATATCAACTTCTTATCAGAGGCAGAGTTTGCAGATGTTTTCTTCATTTGTGTAGGTTGACTTTTCATTTTGTCGATTTTTTTTTTTGCTATGAAAAGCCTTTTAGTTTGATGTAGTCACACTTGTTGAGTTTTGCTTTTGTTGCTTATGCTTTTGTTGTCAAATAAAAACTAATCATTGCCAACACCGTGTCAATGAGTTTATTCCCTGTATCTCCTTCGAGGAGTTCTAGAGTTTTTAAGTTTTTAACCTATTTTGAGTTAATTTTTATTAACTCAATTTTTATTTATTATTTATTGACTCAACTTATTAACTTAATTTTCTGAGTAGCATAAGATAGGATTCTATTTCATTTTCGTATATAGGTCTATCCAATTTCCCCAAGATCATTTATTGAAGATATTATCCTTTACCCATTGAGTATTCTTGGTCTCTTGTCAAATATTAGCTCACTGTATATATATGGATTTACTTATGAGCTTTCAGTTCTTATTGTTGCTGTTGTTGTTTACAGTCTATAGTCAAGTTGGTTTCCATATAACACCCAGTGTTCATCCCAACAAGTGTCCTCCTCCATGCGAATCACCCCATTTTCCCCTCTCCCCCACCTCCATCAACTCTCAGTTTTTTATCAGTATTTAAGAGTCTTTTATGGTTTGCCTCCCTCCTGCTCCTTAACCATTTCCCCCCTCCACCTCCCCCATGGTCCTCTATTAAGTTTCTCCTGTTCCACATAAGAGTGAAAACATATGACATCTGTCCTTGTCTACCTGACTTATTTTACTTAGCATAACACCCTCGGGTTCCATCCATGTTGCTACGAATGAATAGATTTTATTCTTTCTCACTGCCATGCAATATTCCATTTATATATAAACCTTATCTTCTCTCTCTCTTTTTTTAAAATAGTTTATTGTCAAATGGTTTCCATATAACAACCAGTGCTCTTCCCCACAAGTGCCCTCCTGCATTACCACCACCTCCCTTCCCCCTCCTCCTTCCCTTTCAACCCTCAGTTCGTTTTCAGAACTCAAAAGTCTCTCAGGTTTTGCGTCCCTCTCTCTTTCTAACTCTCTTGCCCTCTTCCCATCCCCCTGGTCCTCCATTAGGTTTCTCCTATTCTCCTGATAGACCTATGAATGCAAACATATGACATCTATCCTATTCTGCCTGACGTATTTCACTTACCATGACACCCTCGAGGTTCATCCACTTTGATACAAATGGCCAAATTTCATTCTTCCTCATTGCCATCTAGTATTCCATTGTATATATATACACCACATCTTCTTGATCCATTCATCGGGTGATGGATCCATGTTCTGGCTATTGCTGACATTACTGCTATGAACATTGGGGTACCTGTGCCCCTATGCATCAGCACTTCTGTACTTTTGGGTAAATCCCTAGCAGTGCTATTGCTGGGTCATAGGAAAGTTCTATGGATAGTTTTTTGAGGAACCTTCACACTGTTTTCCAGAGTGGCTGCACCAGTTTACAGTAACACCAACAGTGTAGGAGGGTGCCCATCTCTCCATGCCCCTGCCAGCATCTACAGTCTCTTGATTTATTCATTTTAGCCACTCTGACTGGTGTGAGGTGGTATCTCAGTGTGGTTTTGATTTGTGTTTCCCTGATGCTGAGTGATGTTGACCATCGTTTCATTTGCCTGTAGGCCATCTAAATGTCTTCTTTGGAGAAGTGTCTATTTATGTCTTCTGCCCATTTCTTCACTGGGTTATTTGTTTTTTGGGTGTGGAGTTTGGTGGGTTCCTTGTAGATTTTGGATACTAGCCCTTTATCTGATATGTCATTTGTAACTATCTTTTCCCATTCTGTTGGTTGCCTATTAGTTTTCTTGATTGTTTCCTTTGCAGTGCAGAAGCTTTTTATGTTGATGAGGTCCCAAGAGTTCAGTTTTGCTTTCATTTCCCTGGCCTTTGGGGATGTGTCGAATAGGAATTTGCTGCGGTTGAGGTCAGGAGGTTGTTTCCTACTGTCCCCTCTAGGGTTTTGATGGTTTCTTGTCTCACATTCAGGTCCTTCAGCCATTTTGAGTTTATTTTTGTGTATGGTGTAAGAAAGTGGTCTAGTTTCATTCTTCTGCATGTTACTGTCCAGTTCTCTCAGCACCAACTGCTAAAGAGGCAGTCTTTTTTCCATTGGACACTCTTTCCTGCTTTGTCAAAAGTTAATTGGCCGTACATTTGTGGGCCCAGTTCTGGGTTCTCTATTCTATTCCATTGGTCTATGTGTCTGTTTTTGTGCCAATACCACACTGTCTTGACGATGACAGTTTTGTTGCAGAGGCTAACGCCTGGGATTGTGAGGCCTCCCGTGTTGGTTTTCTTCTTCAATATGACTTTGGCTATTCGGGGTCTTTTGTGGTTCCATACGAATTTGAGGATAGTTTGTTCTAGCTTTGAGAAGAATGTTGGTGCAATTTTGATGGGGATTGCACTGAATGTGTAGATTGCTTTGGGTAGTAATGATATTTTAACCATGTTTATTCTTCCGATCCTTGTGCATGGAATGTTTTTCCATTTCTTGGTGTCTTTTTCAATCTCTTTCATAAGTTTTCTATAGCTTTCATCATATAGGTCTTTTACATCCTTGGTTAGGTTTACTCCTAGGTATTTTATGGTGTTTCGTGCAATCATGAATGGGATCGGTTTCTTGATTTCTCTTTCTGCTGCTTCATTATTGGTGTATAGGAATGCAACTGGTTTCTGTACATTGATTTTGTACCCTGCAACTTTACTGAATTCATTGATCAGTTCTAGAAGGCTTCTGGTGGAGTCTGCCGGGTTTTCCATGTAGAGTATCATGTCATCTGCGAAAAGTGAAAGTTTGACTTCTTTGCCAATTCAGATGCCTTTCATTTCCTTTTGTTGTCTGACTGCTGATGCTAGAACTTCCAATACTATGTTAAACATCAGTGGTGAGAGTGGACACCCCTGTCGTGTTCCTGATCTCAGGGGGAAAGCTCTAATTTTTTCCCCATTGAGGATGATATTAGCTGTGGGTTTTTCGTAAACTGCTTTTATAATGTTTAGGTAAGTTCCTTCTATTCTGACTTTCTCAAGGGTTTTTATTAAGCAAGAGTTCTGTTTTTTGTCAAATGCTTTTTTGCATCTATCGACAGGATCATATGGTTTTTATCCTTTCTTTTGTTAATGTGATAGATCACATTGATGGATTTGGGATTAATGAACCTGCCCTGTAACCCAGAAATGAATCCCACTTGATATTGATGGGTAATTTTTTTCTATGCTGTTGAATTTGATTTTCCAGTACCTCATTGAGTATTTTTGTAACTGTATTCATTAAGGATATTGGTCTGTAGTTCTTTTTTTTTGCTGCGTCTCTGTCTGGTTTGGGTATCAAGGCAATGCTGGCTTCGTAGAATGAGTTTGGAAGTTTTCCTTCTATTGCTATGTTTTGGAATAGTTTGAGAAGAATGGGTATTAGCTCTGCTTTAAATGTCTGGTAGAATTCCCCTGGGAACCCATCTGGCCCTAGGCTCTTATTCATTGGGAGATTTATGATAATCAGTTCTATTTCTTCACTGGTTATTGGTCTATTCATGCTTTCTATCTCTTCCCATTTGAATTTTGGTAGTGTATGTGCATTTAGGAATTTTTCCTTTTCTTCTAGGTTGTCCAGTTTGTTGGCATATAATTTTTCATAGTAATCTCTGATGATTGCTTGTATTTCTTAGGTATTGGGTGTAATAGATTGTTGGGGCCCAATAGGAAAAAACAAGCAAACAAACAAACAAAAAACCTTCAAACAATATTTGGCCTCCTGGCCCGCACATGTGGCTTCTGTTTTTCCTATGTTTTTCTCATTGCTTTGCAAAGAGGCATATACTTTTGGGCTTTGTATCACCTTGGGCCAGTCAATGACCTTCCCTTACTTTGTTTTCTACCTCTTTGTCTGCTGTTGGGAGTAAACACAATCCTCTGCCAAAGATTTGCTTGTTAATGGATGAACATCTTACCCTTGAATCACTGATAAAGTGCCTTAGGGAATGTAAATCTCATAGAATTCTTCAGGCTTATCTTATGCTTAAAACCAGACTATTATTAGGGAATTCCTCTCTTGTAATGACTTGACTGTTCCTGTTATTTACTACTGTCCTGATAAAAATGACCTTTTCCGGAGCATGTCTTTACTTCAAGGTCCTTGAATTATGTAATCATTGGAGAAAAAATGTAACCACCCATGATATATGACAGTGACTATCTCAGTAAAGGTGTGGTATTACTACCATTCATGTTGTCTGTCTTGTCTGTCCTGTCTGTCTTCTTTCCTATAGATATTGCACTGACACCAACCCCCTACTCAGGGACCTTTCGACTGGGGTGTGTGGGCTGGTTCCCCACAATAGATCCATTTTCATTCATGATTTTGTCTATCTGGGTGCTCTCTCTTTTCTTCCTAAGGAGACTGGCTAGAGGTTTATCAATTTTGTTTATTTTTTCAAAGAACCAACTCTTGGTTTCATTGATCTGCTCGCCTGTTCTTTTGGAGTCTATATTGTTTATTTCTGCCCTGATCTTTATTATTTCTTTTCTTCTGCTGGGTTTGGGGTGCTCCTGCTTCCATTCTAGTTCCAGTAGGTGCTCTGTTAGTTTTTGAATTTGTGCTTTTTCTAGTTTCTTGAAATTGGCCTGGATTGCAATATATTTTCCTCTGAGGACTGCCTTTGCTGCTTCCCAGAGCATTTGGATTGTTGTATTTTGGTTTTCATTTGTTTCCATATATTTTTAAATTTCTTCTCTAATTGCCTGATTAGCCCAATCATCCTTTAGTAGGTTGGTTTTTAACCTCCACATTTTTGGAGGTTTTCCAGACTTCTTCCTGTGGTTAATTTCAAGTTTCATAGCATTGTGATCTGAAAGTGTGCATGGTATGATCTCCACTCATTTAAACTTATGGAGGGCTGCTTTATCCCCCAGTGTGTAATCTATCTTGGAGAATGTGCCATGTGCACTCGAAAAGAAGGTGAATTTTAACTTCACGATGCAGCGTTCCACATATACCTATCCATTTCATCTGTTCCAATATGTCGTTCTGGTCAATTGTTTCTTTAGTGATTTTCTGTCTGTTGATCTATCCATTGCTGTCAGTGTAGTATGAAAGTCCCCTGCAATTAGCACATTCTTATCAGTAAGATTGTTTCTGTCTGTGATTAATTGTTTTATGTATTTGGGTGCTTCCAAATTTGAAGCATAGATATTTATAATTGTTAGCTCTTCCCGATGGAGAGACCCTGTAATTATTATAGAATGTCCTTCTTCATCTCTTATTACTGCCTTTACTGTAAAGTCCAGTTTGTCTGATATAAGTATGGCTACTCTGGCTTTCTTTTGGCTTTCAATCACATGATAGATATTTCTCCATCCCTTTACTTTCAACCTGAAGTTATCTTCAGATCTAAAATGAGTCTCTTGTAGACATAAAATAGATGGATTTTGTTTTGTTATCCATTCTGCTACCCTGTGTCCTTTGGTTGGAGCATTCAGTCCATTATACATTCAGGGTTATTTTTGAAAAATGCTGGTTTAGATTCATTGTGTTCTCCCCAGAATTCATTTTTATAGTTGTTTCTCTGGCACTTTGTAATCATTGCAACATTTCCCTCATAGAGTCCCTGTTAGGATTCTTTTTGGGTATGGTTTTGGTGGTTATGAGTTCTCTAAATTTTTGTTTATTTGGGAATACCTTTATCTCTCCTTCTGTTTTGAATGACAGGCTTGCTGGATCAAGGATTCTTGGCTGCATGTTTTTTCTGTTCATCATATGGAAGATTTGCTGCCATTCTTTCCTGGCCTGCCAAGTTTCATTAGATAAGTCTGTAACCACTCTGATAGGTTTCCGTTTGTAAGTGAAAGCCCTTTTCTCCCTAGCTGCTTTCAGAATTCTCTCTTTATCTTTATATTTTCCAGTTTCACTATGATATGTCATGCCGAAGGTTGATTTAAATGACGTTAAGGGGGTTCTTTGTGCCTCTTGAATTTCAATATCTATTTCTTTCTCCAGATTTGGGAAATTCTCAGTAATTATTTGGTCTAGTATCCTTTCAGGACCTTTCTCTCTGTCTTCCTCTTCAGGAAGTCCTATGATATGGCTGTTCTTCCATTTGAGTGTATCACTCAGGTCTTGAATTCTATTTTCCTGCTCCTGGATCAACTTCTCTCTCTCTCTCTCTCTCTCTCTCTCTTTTGGCTTCTTTTTTTGCTATAACTATGTCTTCTAATTCACTTATTCTTCTTTCTTCCTCTTCAATCCTTGATGTGGCCGCCCCCATTTTATTATTCACCTAATTTTAGCCTTTTTTAACTCGTCATACCTATTTTCAAAGTTCCTAGTTATTGTCAGTTGCTTCTCTGATGATTTTTTCAACCCCAGTGATTAATTTTGTGACAATTTTTTAATTCTTGTTCGGTTATGTTGGTTAGATCTTTTTTTAGCACTTCTATGGCTGTGACTTCTTCCTGGAGATTTTCCAGGGGAGAGTTCTTTTGTTTTGTCATTTTGGCTAGTTTTCTGTCTATCAGTTTTAAAAACCTCGTTATGTATTTTGCACCTGTTAGTATTGCTATGTTAAAGGAGGCTTATTGACTGTCTAGGGCCTGTCGTTTCAGGAAATGTTCTTTAATGGTGTCTCTCAGTTTCTCTTGTTGTGCCTTTGATTAATTTCCCTACTCAGCTATATTTGGGACTCACCGTCATGTGTACTTTGGCTTGTTACCTTGAAAAGGTAAACAGACAGACAAACACACAGGGAACAGAAGCATGCAAAGGCACAGACAAATCAAACAAACAAATTAAAGGGGGGAAAGGAAGAAAAGAAAATGGAGAGGAAAGAGAAGGAAATAAGACAAGAAAAAGAGAAAAATAAAGGAGGCAGAGATAACAAAGGACATTGGACAGTCTAAAAGTGTATAACTAGTCGAGGGGAGAGATAAGGATGAGGTAAGGGAGAAAATATCTGTATGGCATGAGGGAAAAAAATCGGGAGAATGGAAAAAGGAAAATAAGGAGTAAAAATTAGTAAATTTTTTTTTAAAGTAAAAAAGGTAATAACAATAAAAAATAAGTACAACAAAAAAGAAGCAGCAGCTCCCTCTCTCTGATAGGCATGGTTTGGTGTGCATAAGTCTTGGGGGGTGCTCTTGGAGGCCTTGCCTTGGTGTTTGCAGAGGATGAATGGAGGTGCTGCAAGCTCCACTGGAACTAAGCGCTGCAGGCCACTCTATGGAGTCAGATCTCCTTGTGCTGCTGCTGAGCCAAGCTGTATTTTCCATGCCTGTCTCCTTTCAAAATCCTAGTCCATGCACTTTTATGCTACCACAGATGAGATGTATTTCCTTTGGTGGCTGGCTTCTTAGCTGGAATCTCATAGGGGAAGGGAGAATTTTCTCTTGGTGCTGGCAGGGATTCAGATTCACGCTGCCACTGCCTGAAGTGCAGGGCACTGTTGGAAATGATGTGTGCACTCCCAAAGCTGCAGCAGAAGTGTGTGCCCCTGCCTCTGCTGCTGCCAACTCCCTGCCAGGATCATATATGTGTGGCAGCTATTTTTTCCCTGTTGGCACCTTGGTTTTGGGATTCCTGTGGCCAATGCTGGAGGCGAGATGCGCTGTGGGAATGAGGTGCGTGTCCCACTCCCACTGCTAAGGCCGAAGTGCACGCCCCCTGGGGCCATGGCAGTGCTGCCACCCACTGCCTATTCCCTGCTGAGATCTCACAGGGGTGGGGGCTGGTTTTTCCCTTGTGCCACCCGGGTTTGGGTTTCGCACTGCCCAGTGGTTATATATGGAGTCAGAGTTTTTCTCACCATATGGGGTTAAACTCTCTTTATCTCTTCTCTAGAGAGAGTACTATAAGCATGTTTAGTTTTCTCTTTCTCTTCCCTTTGTCTCTCAAGGCCTCTGTGCGTTTTCCCTGTGTTGGGCTGGGGCTCCCACCTCCCCTGCACCTCTCGAGCTGGCCTGTTTTCCAGTCTCCCCAGTTCGCACTCACTCTCTCAGGCATCTTTGAGATTGTCTTCTTTCTGTAGTCTGTATTTTCTCCTTCCGCTCTTGCAGATGACAGTAATGTCCTTCTCAGTTTGATAGATGGGGTGGATAAAGTTTACAGAGCTCCCTTCCTCTCCGCCATCTTTGCTCCTCCCTATGCAGATTATTTTAATTCTTGTTTCATAAGACTGGGATTGTGTGAAAGTTACTTTTATGTTTCAACTTGGCTAGGCTATAGAACTCAGTTATTTAATCAATATTATAGGTGTTTCCATGAAGACATTTTGTAGATGTGTTTAACAACTACAGTCAGTTGACTTTAAAAAGTAAAGGAGACATGGCCCTGGATAGTGTAGGTGGGCCTCACTGAATTAATTGAAGGCCTTAAGAACAAAACAGGTTTTATAGAGAATTTATTCATCAAATGATAGCATCCTTCCAGCTCTACACATTTTGGGCTTTTCATCGCCCATAATTATGTAAGATAACTCCTTCAAATCTATATCTACCTATCCGAAAGAGGTATCTCCTGTCTTTTTAATTGATTGTTTCTCTAGAGTACACTGACTGATACAAACATCAGTGTGAAAGTGGCTTTGGCATTGGACAGTAGGTAGAGGTTGGAAGAATTTGGGAGCACATCTTAGAAAAAGCCTAGGTTGCCTTGAAAATAGTGTTGGTAAAAATACAGATGTTAAAGGCTATTCTGGTAAGGTCTCAGAAGGAAATGAAAACTATGGCAGAGAACATTTCCATTGTCTTAAAAAATATATGATCTGCATTTTTCCAGGGAAGTTAACATTAAAGGTGCTTCTGGTGAAACCTTAGAAGACAGTGGGAGAATGTTGGACACCGAAAGCCTTGTTGTAAAATGGCAGAAAATTTGGCCGAATTATATTTTACCATTGAGTGAAATGTAGAACATACAAAGTGATGAACCTGGATATTTAGCTGAGGAGATTTCCAAACAAAGTGTGGAATGTGTGGCCTGGTTTCTTGCTGATGTTTATAGTAAAATATAGGAGGAAAGAGACAAACTGAGGAAGGAACTGTAAACAAAAAGGAATCAGAATTTGATGATTTGAAAAATTCTCAGCCCGTTCATACATGCCAAAGATGTGCTCTGGAGAAAGGGGCATGGGTGAGTCTGGACAACCTTTATGAAGAGATTAGGTATCTTCCTTATGGAACCACCTAAACATTTCAACAGAAAGTAGAAATAAGGATGGAGTGATCCAGGGGTGCCTGCGTGGCTCAGTCAGTTAAGCATCTGGCTTTAGCTCAGGGCATGATCTCACAGTTCGTAGGTTCCAGCCCCGCATCGGGCCCTGTGCTGACGGCTCAGAGCCTGGAGCCTGCTTCAGATTCAGTGTTTCCTTCTCTCTCTGGCCTTCCCTTGCTCGCGCTGTCTCTGTCTCTCAAAAATAAATAAAAAAACATAAGAAAAATTATGCATATCTTAAAAAAAAAAGGATGGAGTGATCCAGGAAACATTTGTGATAGACCCTTGTATCTAATGGCATGGATATCTGTGGTACCCATAGAATACCAATAAGGTTTTTGAGAAAGCTATACCAGCAGACACACTGTCATCTTGGACTGCAGGGGACAGAGACAAGATAAAATGAAGGATAGTTGGCAGGCTTCTGGTATTTTACAAACAGGAAATGAACTGCCCTAATAGCAAAGCTGACTGGACTTTACCTGGGGCCCGAATAACCCTGAAGAATAGAGTATGGCAACACAGAGGATTATTCCCTTCAAGGCCTCCACCAAACTTGAAGCCTAACAGAATCTGCCCTGTTGGGTTTTGAACTTATTTGGCACAAGTGACCTTTTTATTCCTTCCATTTTCCTTATTTTAGAAAGAGAATACCTATCTATGCCTGTCACACCACTTTATTTATTTATTTATTTATAAATTTGAGTATAGTTAACACACAAAGTTACATTAATTTCAGGTGTACAACATAGCAATTCAAAAAGCCATGCTATGTTCACCACAAACGTAGCTACCATCTGTCACCATACATTATTACAATATCATTGACTTATGTTGTGCCTTTTATTCCCCTGACTTATTTAATCCTTAACTGGAAGCCTGTATCCTCCATTCCCCTACACCTATTTTGGCTAACCTCCCACAAAATCACTTTCTTCTCTATTTTTATAGGTGTGATTCCACTTTTGTTTGTTTATTCATATATATATTTTTTTTAGATTCCACATATGAAGGAAATAATATAGTATATGTTGTTTTTAGTATGACTCATTTTACTTAGCTCAATAGTTTCCAAGTCCACTTCTTTATACCATACACAAAAATAAACTCAAAATAGATGTAAGACCTGAATGTGAGACCTGAAACCATAAAATCCTAGGAAACAGAGGCAGTAATTCTCTGAGCTAGGCCATAACAACATTTTTTGAGATATGTCTACTAAGGCAAGGGAACAAAAGCAAAAATAAACTATTGGGACTGAATCAAAACAAAAAGTTTTGCACAGCAAGGGAGATCATCAACAATACAAAAAGGCAAACTACTGGTGGGAGAAGTGATTTGTATATAATATATTTGATAAGGGGTTAATATCCAAAATACATAAAAAACTTTTTTATGAGTTTATTTATTTTTGAGATGGAGCAAGAGACAGAGTGCAAGAGGGGAAGGAACAGAGAGAGAGGCAGACACAGAATCTGAAACAGGGTTCCAGGCTTTCAGCTGTCAGCACAGAGCCTGATGTGGGGCTCAAACTCACGAACCATGAGTTCATGGCTGAGCTGAAGTCAGAGGCTTAACTGACTGAGCCACCCGGGTGCCCTAATATATAAAGAATTTACAAAACTCAACACCAAAGAAGCAATCTGGCAGAAGACCTAATTAAACATTTTTCCAAAGACATAGAGATGGCCAACTGACACATGAGAAGATACTCAAAATCACTTACTATAAAGGAAATGCAATTCAGAACCACAATGAGATACCACTTTGCACCTGGAAGACTGGCTAGAATAAAAAAGATAAGAATAAACACATTTTGGCAAGGATATGGAGGAAGAGGAAATTTTGTACACTAT
This sequence comes from Suricata suricatta, assembly GCF_006229205.1. Classification (NCBI taxonomy): domain Eukaryota; kingdom Metazoa; phylum Chordata; class Mammalia; order Carnivora; family Herpestidae; genus Suricata; species Suricata suricatta. The sequence continues at coordinate 27,436,522 of NC_043706.1, read as the reverse complement.
TGGTGGGGCCACCATTACATTTTAGAGGCAGTTAGTTTGTTTTCTGTATCACAGGCCCACAGATAGAGCCATCCCATGATGGTTCACATCCAGGTTCTTACCCATAACTGATTTAGATGAGTTAGATTATGAGATTTGGTACATTTTAAGTTGACAATATTTATTTGAGATTTTGATGTGTTTATTTTTAATGTTTATTCATTTTTGAGAAAAAGAGGCAGACTGCAAAGTAGGGAAGGGGCAGAGAGAGAGGAAGAGACAATCGGAAACAGGCTACAGGCTCTGAGCTGTAAGCACAGAGCCTGATGCGGGGCTTGAACCCATGAACTGTGAGATCATGACCTGAATCAAAGTCGGGTGCTTAACTGACTGATCCTCCCAGACACCTCATTTATTTGAGATTTTGGACTTAGAGTTGGAATGAGTTGAGACTTTTGGGGAAGAGATGGGGTGATTGTATTTTGCACATGGGATGAACATACATTTTTGGAGGCTAGCAGGTGGACTCTACAGATTTGAATAGTGTCCCCCCAAAATTCACGTCCGCCTGGAATCTCAGAATGTGACCTTATTTGGAAATAAGGTGTTTGCTGACGTCATTAGTTGTGTTCATACTTGAATAGAGTGGACTGTAAATTCAAAATGACTGGTGTCAGAGACACACAGAGAGAAGATAGCCATATGACCACAGAGGCAGAGATTGGAGTGATTTATCTTCAAGCCAAGAAATAACAAGGATTGCTGGCAAGTACCAGAAGCCAGAAGAGGCAAGGAAGGATTCTTCCCTAGAGTCTTCAGAGGGATCATAGCCCTGTTGACATCATGGTTTCAGACTTTTAGCTTCCAGAATTATGTGGACATAAATTGTCATTATTTTAAGTTACCTAGTTTGTGGTAGTTTGTTTTAGTAGCCCTAGGAAACTAATTCAGAATGGTTATGCATTTTACATTCACATCTAGGCAAAAGGATAGGAAGCACTAAGAAAGAAAAGGCAAGCTCAAATTACTTTTTCTAGCCTGGAAGGCATATTTTCTCATATATATAGCCTCTTCTTCAGTCACTGCAGTGACAATTAAAAGCGAAATGAGTACCCTTACCATTATGAGCATTTAGTAATGTATATAATTGTTGAACCACTATGTTGTATACCAAAACTAATATAATATTATATATCAACTGTATTTAAATTAATTTATTTAATTATAAAAAAGAAACAATTTCTAAGGGCGCCTTGGTGGCTCAGTTGTCTAAGAGTCTGTCTTCAGCTCAGTTCATGATCTTACGGTCCATGCATTCAAGCCCTGCATTGGGCTCTATGCTGACAGCTCAGAGCCTGGAGCCTGCTTCCGATTCTGTGTCTCCCTCTCTCTCTGCCCTTTCCCCGCTCATGCTCAGTCTTTCTTTGTCTCAAAAATAATTTAAAAAAAAACACTAAAAAAAGAGAAACAATTTCTAAAAAATGAAATGAATGCTCAGTTGGTTGAGCATTCGACATTAGCACAGGTCGTGATCTCACAGTCCATGAATTCTTGCTCTGCATCAGGCTCTTTGCTGTCAACGTGGAGCCCGCCTTGGATCCTCCTTCCCCTCTATCTCTGTACCTCCCTTGCTCAAGCTCACACACACTGTCTCAACTAAATAAACATTAAAAAAAAAAGGAAATGGGATTTTGAGAAAATTGATATAGTAATTGGTAGCTGCATGTTGTATGACTCATTTGCTAACTAGTCTAATCAAAGTAGCTTGGAGAGGTACAGTAGCACACCCCAAACCCGAGAGCTCTCTAGATTTTGAGGAACACATGTCTTCTCCAACCATCTATAGTTTCAGACCCAGAAGAAAAACAAGTTTTTTTCTTGTATTTAGGTTTCTAATTTTCATTTTATTGCTTTCTATCTCTAATTACTTTTATCAGATTTTTTATTTTTTGGCGGGTATAGATCAGGGATAGAGCATTTGACTGTATCACATTTTTACTCTTATGGATTCATATATATGAACTGTGGGGTAGAATGATTGGCTTCCCATACAATCCAGTCATTTCTCACTCTGGTCAGAGTGTGTTTGCTTTTAGCAAAATGCAACTTAATTTTTTCGGAGTAAAGGATTTAAAAAGGCGTTTTAAATGCCCCTCAAAGCTCCTGAATAGTAAATAGCTTTTAAAAGACAACACTTTAATGGTCTATGGATAGCCAGTTCGAAAACAGAAGTATTGAATACCCTTTTAAACATATATGGGTTTAAAGAGCAAGAGGGAGATCGATTTGGCAGTTTCTTTTCAATTTTAAAAAAGTCAAAATCTTTGAAAAATTTCCACATACATGCTTATACACAACTGCAAAAAATTTATAAATGACCTGGAGATATAACAAAGAGGATAGATGCCAGTCCAAACAGTATACAGCTTATGCATGGTTGTGCCTCATGGAAATAGTTATTTTTTCTGTAAGCTTTTCTCTATGGAAGGGAAATGCAGAATGCCAGGCATGTAGGGCAGGAAGGAAGAATGAAGAGAAAGAACTACACTGTAGGAGTATCATGGCTGCTGTAAATAGTCACTGGCATTGTTCTATAAATGGAACCATTTGCTACACATTTTGAATTGCTAAAATTTGGGAGAAGAGTGGACAATGGATCTTCATGTAAACTGTAAATTTTATAACAGTAAATTAGTATGTTTGTTTAACAGAAAGTAAACAAATGTTAGTAAAAATGTATCCAGTGTATATCTTCACTTTTCCACTGCTTAATAAATGCTGGTGATAAAGCCAAAACAAACAGCTTTACACTTTGTAAAGCACAAGGGAAAATACTTCTGTGTTTAATTACTGCGTGGTCAGTGACAGGCTGTTACCTGCTAAGTACTACTCCTTAGCAACTTGGATGTTGAACTAACAAATTGCTACACTGGCTTTGGAATAGACAAGAAACAAATAGATACAGTAAATTCTGGCAACCCCCGATATCTGTTAAGCACCTACTGTATGCCAGGTTCAGGGGATATAAAATAATGATAATGAAATGGAGGCACTTGAATTGTCCAGAACTCCAGGAAGTGTGGGAAAGATAGGGCATAATTATGTCAGTTTAGAATCCCTAGAAGAAGACACTGAGACAAGGATTTGAGGACTACTAGTTTATTTAGGAGTAATTCTGGAAAGTATGTGTAGGAAAGTGGAAAAAATGAGACAGGGAAGGCAAGGAAGACAACTAAATCTTGCCACCACTGTAGGCAACTAGTAATTCTGCTGGGAAATGGTATAGAACACAACCTTATGTTACTTTACCTAAAAGTAAGGGAGACAGGTAGTTTTTGTAACACCTAGACATCATTAGCTAGGACAGCTCCTAAGAGCATTTACTCCCCAGCACTCTGGTTTTCTTTGTGTAGTCAGGAGAAAGCCTTCAGCTGGAGAGTTGCAGTTTCTTGCAGTAAGATGGCTTCAGCAGGTACTAGTGAGTACCAGGACAAGGCATCCACAGCATCTGCTATAATAATCAAGTGGGTAAAGAATGGTCTGGCAATAAGTGTATAAGAAGCTCAGAGGAGAAAGAGAGTACTGTGGGTGTAGCAGGAAGGGAGAAATTTATGAAAGGGTTTGGGAATTGATCCAGGCTCTGAAAGATAGGAGGGGGCACAGTGAGCCAGGGTGGTAGAGTGAGTAATTTTAGGTGCTTCTGAAAGCTTGAGCTGCTAATGAAAATTTGAGAAATGTCTGCCAGGAATACCCTGTAATGCCATCTGCATAGTCCATAATCGACCATATTTATAGGACTGTAGATACTCAGTGTGACATTTTGAGGGCAAACATAAGAAGTATTCTGGTATGACAGTCTCCTACTTGTCCTCCAATGTCTATTCTTTCATTTCGCATTGCAATAGAAGGTTTAGCTTTTAAAAGCTGAACAAAATACAGACTTTAGTTCTAGACTTTCTATTGGGTGAGTGTGGCCATGTGACTAAGCTCAGACAGGGGAGGATGTGAATAGAAATAATGTAAACAATGCCCATGCTTTGCCCTTACTAAGCATGCTCTCTCCTTTCACTTCTTTTTTTTTTTTTTTTGTAGTGCCTTGAATGTGAGCTTGATGGAGAAGGTCACGTGGATAAAGACAACACTTTTGGGAGAGCAGAATATCAACCTGAGTCCATAGACACTTTATGGAGTAGAGGCACATACCATTATTTGGGTCTTTGTCAGCAAGGCTAACCTACATTCTAACTAGAAGATTAGGGAAATTAATCTGGCAGTAATATTGAGCGTAAATTTTGGTGGGACACAGGGGGACTGCATGTGTTGCACAATTGTCATGATTCTATCATTAGTGTTCTTTATTGTATTGAGCTTTTTCATGGTTCTGATGCCTAACTCTTAGATTGTTACTTCTTTTAGATCTCAGCTTTCATATTTACAAACTAATATTATGGTGACAAGAGTTCTTATAATATTGGAAGGAGTAACAGCCTGATGAAGTGGAGAGAATGTTAATGGAGGGTCTGGGTTAGATCTGACTTGAACAAGAGAAAGAACTTGAAATGGCATCCTTGGACAATATTCAAAGAGAAATTTAAATGACTCTAAATTAGCACACTTCTTGACATGTGAATGCTTATCTTTGAATGTCAGTATAAATGTAGGGTAGAGGAAGGGTATTTGGTTGAGAAAATAAATTGAGTGGCTGTCTTGGAGTTGCAGTAGCAATCATCTTACACAGATTAAGCTGATAACTGGCAATTAATAAATTGTATATTGCTTACTTATAATCAAATCAAATAGTCCAGATTTATGTAATATAGCCAGATATTAAAATTGGATGTATATTTATGCTTTGTAGCTTTGCGATGCTGTGCTTAGTGCTCAATTCTTAGCCAGACACAACAAAATAGTATCACCTGCCTGCATCCCAAGGATAATCCCAAGCCAAAGAACAGCAGGGGGTTCCCAGAAGGTTCTTTTCAAAGACTCAGAAACTATGTTTCACAGAAGAATCCAACCTCTTCCATAGGATATACCTTATGAACTCTACTCCCTAGTCACACTCCCTTGGAGTGCTCAGAGAAGGGGTGTCAGTGCTGTAAGTTTGAGCTACATTTTGTTGAGACTTTTGTGCATAACAACAAAAAAATCTTCCCAGGGATTATGATGCTAGGCATAGGGTATGTACTCAGGTGTGTGTGGAATAAACAAACAAACAAAAATAATAACTGACCATAGACCTGGCACCAAACTTCAATACCTATGTGATAGAGGGTTGACATCCGAGAACTTGAGTAATCAAGTGCTCATTAGAAACTCGTTCTCCCAGGGGGACACCAATCCTTACTTTTGTTCAAGTTTTTTTTTTTCTGTATGAGAGTCTATGCCCTGTCCCTTGTCCAAATTAGCCTCTTTCTGTAGATCAATATGTACATTCATATCTTTAGCTTTTATTAGGCAGCAATTTTGCAACCCATATGTAATTCATTAATGTATGTAAAATGCTCTGCTATTTGAGCCAAAATAATATACAAGCTGTCTGAAAAGTCTGGTGACAGAGAATAGACTTATTTCAAATAGTTTATTAGTTACATTTTCAAATAACATAATATGCTTTATCTCAACCTCCAGACACTTTTTTGGGTAAAGTAACTCTAAATTTAAAGCAATAGGTCTGATCCTTAGTCTGAAAAAAGTACAATAAATATACTCTTTCCCCCATGTTTGCAAAATATTTGCACACTCTGTGGGGTACTTATTGGAATTTTGTTTCAGATTAACAATAGAATCATTGCTTAAACTTAGAGGTACTTCATCTGAAAAGTGCATGGAGGTTGAAGAAAAACACCCTGAATATATCTTGTTTTCTGATATTGCAAATAACATGCTGTTTAGAAGTAAATCTTTCATGTTTTTGCAGAATTCTTTACACCCTGTAATTGATAAGCATCTTGGAAAGTTTATTTTAAATTCTTTGTTATATATTAGTTAAAAGAGAACAAGTATTTCAACATTTGTTTTTAAGTGTCTACCTAAAATATGTTCAAAAATAAAATATAAAGATTGAGGTTTTGGCTTGATCCAAACTTTACTCTCTGCAAAAAATATTTTAAAAGGAGAGAATAATTCATTTGAAGTAGGAAATAGGGGGAAATGCATAATATTCTCCATCAACAAATCTGTCTTTGCAATATCCCAAGAAGCCAGCAAGTTCCATATGCTCTATAAACTCACTTTACAGGGGAACTTAATGGGTTGGATTTGCAGTAAGTTAAATGAGATTTTTTTAAACTGATGCAGTTTTCACAAGCTGACGCCCTTTACTGTTTGAGTGAAACCATCTTGGTTTTGAATTCTTTGGCACATTTCACCATCAGCCTTGTGTCAAATAACCCTGAATTTGAAATGAAAGCACCCTTCAGATCTTCCGTTTTGGTTGGTGTCATAAACAAAGCTGAGTTTTGTTCTCATGGCTTATCAAGATTTTTTCTAAACCTTTGATATATTTGTGTCCAAGTTGAAGGATTATATGAGAAGCTTTGCACATTTACTTCTTCATTCCACTATGAATGGACTTGAGGCAGAGCCTCTGCCTCTAGCTACTATGCTATCTGTAATGATGGTTCAGGGCTAAAATGTTTATCTGAGAGCCTGTTTAGAAAAAAATTTGTCTTGGTATACATAAACCTATTACAGGAATATCAGTCTTAGTGGGGATATGATGATAGAGTTCATGATCATTAACTCCATTCTTGGAAATTACCAAGATAGGTAAATTTCAGATTTCAGCAAAAAGCAGGGCTCAGAGAAAATCAATAGAAAGAGTAATAATGCATTTAAAAATTCTAGAAAAAATTACTTCCAAGACAAAACAGGTTGGTTAATGAGAAAACTTGCTGGCACAGTTATTCCTCTTCCTGAACCACGTTCTTTCCATTTTGGGGAAGCATAGCACTGTTTCTCTTGAGGCAGACTTGCTTACAAGTTTTAGTTGCACAGCCAGGACCTCTTAAAAGTTTTCTAACCAGCCCTTATTGGGTTGAAATGTAATATATTTTATACTTGCATTTTACTCTAGTTTTATCTACATAAACCTCAGGGGGAGAATGCTTATATATCCTCCTGACCTTTTAATACATTATCGTTGGACATAGAAACACATTCTTCTCTGCACCTACTTTTTCTGCACTATGTATTGAGATGCTAGGTTGTGAATATATTCTCCTTGTGTGTGTTATCTTAGACACCTGCTAACATGTGGGGTTGGTAGGGCCATGACAGCAATGGTGTTTTTATTTTAAGGGACTGATTCATGTAGACTGGGAAAAGTTAGTCTACAAATACAAAGCCTGATTATCCCAAGGTATGCATATATTAACTTCACATTGATGTAGAGCTTTATAACTGGCTAACCAGTTCATACTCAGTGTAACATTTCACATGACAGATTGCAACTCTTCCTCCCAAGTAATTAAATGGTTAGGCTAGCACACCCATTTTAATCACTACTACCTTTCATCTCTTTCTCTGATTTTCCCTTCCTCTCTTCCTTTCTTGTGCATGGCACAAACATGCTTATATTACAAATGCAAACTGTATTTTAAAGTGTAGTCTATATCCTCAGTGGTCTACAAAATTGCTTAGGATGCCATGAAATGTAACAAATAAGACTTATACAAGAGACTATCTGATAAGACCTTTGAAAGCTATAGGGAACAAGTGCCACTAAGTCCATAAACACCCAGAGGTCGGCAAGATTATGTCTGTTGGTGAGGAAAGGAGACTCAAGCAGGATTTAGCTAGGTCTTCAAAATGAGTAGGACTGTTATATTTTCAACAGACAAAATGTGAGAAATACTGTGTTAAAGGTAAGCAATGCCTATTCTGTTGACTAGCATCTGGGAGATCAACAGGGAGGGAAAAAAGAAACCCATTGGAAACCATGGAAAGCAAAGACGAAGAATATGGGAGGAAGGGATTGCAGTACAGGTGGTCAGTGGCCTGTTCTGGCACATGAGTGAAGAGAGCCAGAAGATTCCTGGGGGAACATCTGTGTGTCCTATTACCTGCCTTGGTGTGGATTCTATGCTTCTATGAATGAAGATTAAGCCTGGCTCTATTTTTTTTAAAGGTATTATAACTCATTCTTAGGCCTTTCTTTCAAAAATTACTCAAACTAGATGTTAGCTACCCTGGTATAGTGTAATTGTGAATATCTGAAGTAATAATTTTACAAATTTTTTGACTTTTTTTTCTAATACATTTTATCTATTTGTTTTTTGCTCTTTATTTTAGGCTTGGAAATCATTTTGGATGCAGATTCTTTTACCTAGCATACTAGTTATCTTTACCAGCTTGGTTTTTATGAGACTTTCTTCCAGGGTAACATCAATTGATATGTCAACAGTCTTTGGTATCAACACCACTGTCTTACATCAAATACAAACACATCTACTAACACTTTATTCAGCCCTCACTTCTCCACTAAACACTTTGCAGAAATCACACTGCTGATGTTCTTCTGATCTACATGTATAGTGACTTCATCAAAAATTAAATAAGGTCATTTGGTTGGATGCATTCTTTAGTTCTTTTTTAAGTATAATCAAGTTGTCAATAAATTAACTATTCTTTAATATCGTTTCAGGTATCTGAATCAAATATACCAGGTTAGAACCCTAAATTCACCTTCTTATTCTTTCTTATATAAAATTGCCCATTTGTCTCCAGTGTTCTGGTACCTCTCTTTGTTCAGCACGATTCATCAGATATTACTAAAAGTGTTCAATTTAAGATTTTCTAAGGGTGTTTATATCCAATAGCCTAATAAAATGTCCTCAAGTAAAAGATTTTCAGGTATCTAAGAACATGAAAGAGGACGCTGGCCACTGCAATGCCTTAAAGTTATACCTCTTTATGCTTATTACCATTCCTTTAGATAATCTTCTATGACACAAGTAAAATCCAAGGAATTCCAAGTGCTCTGTTGCTAAGTATTCCTTCAGCTTGTTACTCAGGAGACCAGGGAAAAGGAACAATGATTAGAAGAGGCACACCCTGGTAGAAATTTTTCAAAGTGTTCAGTAACTGTTTCATAATGCCTGAAAGAGGAGTCTGGAATCAATTTGTAACTCCTTTTCATGCCTTCCCACTCTGTGTACTTTTTGGATGGGAAGTTTTATGGTAACTACTAATAGAAGATTTGCCCTGGTTGGGTGAGCTGTGCTCCAGGTGTGTGTCTGTGAAGAAATCAATTAATTAATGTCTCAGTTTCAAATGTACTAACTGTGAAATCAGGATACCTCTGGCATTAACAACTGTAACATCCAGTAAGTAAGTGTGCCATATTTGTAATAAGAATAGCTTTACTTGTGTGTTAATTGTGTTTCATGATTAATAGCACTTGGAAATGATACAGCACCATACTTGTTCTCTTTTCTTCTTTTTAGCTTATTGCCAACTTCTTGCATCCATCTCCTAAGGTTTGTAAAAGTGCCCTGGGACTTTCACCCTTTGTAAATTCTAAGTCCAAGTTCTAGTTAAATTTTTGAGAATCTGTTAACATTACATTCTCCATTGCTGGGAAAAGCTGAAAGAATTTATGAAAACACACCTATATAGCAATTCTTCTATACCCAAATAATGAGATTTTGATTTTTTCCCTAACTAAATGCCTATTCTCTTTTGTCCAGTTCTTCTGCACACACTTAAAGTGGCTTTTCTTGGTGTGTGTCCCCTTTTGTTTAACCACCCGGAAATTGAAGTGCTTCAGGCCTTTTCATTCTTGCATAAAACCTTGGCTGCTTTTTCTTCCAATATTTGGAAAAGTCAAGGTATCATATGAGCTGCCAAGCACACTGGGGTGGGATTTGGAAAAGATCCAGGGCCATATTAGTTCTCTCCACTTCTTTCCAGCTTATTGCAAACTTCTTGTATCAGTCTCCTAAGGTTTGTAAAAGTTCTCTGGGACTTTCATCCTTTGCACACTTTCCCTCATACCCTCAAAAAGTTTAATTCCAAAATCACCCATTAACATGGATTCAGATTAGCAGTAGAGCAACTGGAAGGGAAGCATTTGAAAATAACCACTTTCCTGGTAGGAACATTGGGTACAGAGAAACTTGTTCAGACCTCAGACTTATACTGATTGGCTGTTAGGTAAATGGCTGAGACCTATTTCTCCCTTTTGATTTAATGGGAACAGGTCAAAGGGCCTTTGAAAAGTATGCAACACTTAAAGTTTAAAATAGATCTTGGAAGACATTGAAAGAAGAAGGAAGAATGTGGGAATGCAATGAGACAGGGTTCTTTGATCCTAAACCCAGTCACAATTTTAATCAGCAGTACATGTAAGACCAAAGAGGAGGACCTCCCACAGAGCAGACCAAATGAAATGGAAGTTCCAAGAAGTGATTGAGTTGTCCTATTTACAATTGAATCATAAAATCCTGGGAGTTTCTGAATGAAGAATCTTCCTTGTTTCCATGTATTTTGAGTAAAATTGTTGGTAATACAGAAGATATCTTTACAACAAAGAGAGAAGTTATCTATGAATTATGTAATGTATGTTATATATACATACAACATATACATATATATACATATAACATAAAGGGAAGAATTTACTACCTATTTCCCTTCCTCTCCTTCCTGTACAATTTCCCCTCAAGAGTTCTGGAGAATTCACCAGTGAGGACTAGGAGGATGAAGAGCAACTCCAGAAAAGAATGTAGGGACCTTCCAATATCTGGAGGTTGAGGCAAGAGGAAGAACTAGCAAAGGAATTTTGAGCAGCAATCATGAAGGTAGAAGGAAAATGGAGAGTGGAATATGGCCTAAGCTAAGAGATGAAAGCATCTTTAGAGGTAATTGGTGTCCAAACTGTTGAGAAATTGAGTAAGATGAATCAGAAAAGTAACCACTATATTTGACAACAGGGAGGCCCTTGCTGAACTTGACAAGAGTAATTTCTGTGAATAGTGGAGTGAGAGTTCCATTTGCCAGACTTTACATAAAAGCGTTTAGTTATTCAAGAAATAGGCATATTCATTGTTTGCAATAATAAGAAATTAAGGAGGAAAAGCTGATGTGGTCTTCAAGTCCTTTATAGACAATGGGACAGGATCTCTGGCCCTCATTCCCAACTACCTCCTCCTGTGGGACTTACTAATAAAGGGGCATTACCAAATCCTGGACCAAAGCTCTGAGATGTCTATGAGACTAGGTGACATGGATTAAGGTAATTTGGAGTAGGAATGTACTTCCAGGGGAGTAAAATTCTTACCACAAAACTGCGGTTTATGGAAGGATATGGGTGGGAATTCCCATTAAGACGCATTACTATAATTTATTTTTGTAATCTGTCCCAATTCCTTCTTTTATTCCTTCTTTCATTAAAAATATTTTGGAACACCTATTAGTTATCAATATTAATGATGGTGGGAAGTAAAATAATACATAAAACTGTCAGAGTCCTTGCCTTTCAGGTAAAGATACCTATATATATTCAAAACTTGATGCAAATGAAGACACAGGATGCTACAGGAGAAGGGAAGACCTGCTTAAGGCACTGGAGTAGTAGTTTTCAACTGTGGATGCACATTAGTATCGTTTGAGTGCTCAGCTCTCTCTCTGATTATGCCTGGTTATGAGACCCAGGCAGAGTATGATCTCCCCAGGTGATTTCAGATTTCAATATGCACCCAAAGTTGGGGACTCCTGCATTAGAGCAGTGGCTCTCCAAGTGTGCTCCCTCTACCAGCAGCATTAAATCACCTAGGAATTTTTGGAGATGCAAATTAGCCAGCCTCGCCCCAGACCTGTGGAATCAGGAAATCTGGGGTTGGTGCCCAGCAATCTGTGTTACCAAGTCCTCCAGGTCATTCAGAAGTGGACTAAAGTTTGAGAAAAGCCTGAGTACAGAAGTATCTCAGGTCGTAGGATTTTTTTTTAAAGGATATAAATATTTAACAGACAATTAACACAGTGTGAAGAATGTTCTATGGCCTAGTTCTATGAAAAGTAAGAAAGAAATATTCCTGCCTTCAAGGAATTTACAGTCCTCACTGGGAAAATAGAGAACAATCAGAAATCAATAAGTAGCAAAGAATTATGTACAAATAATCATACATGTAAGTTTATACATTTATGGGTACTTTTCTGGTAACATAAGTGACTGGTAACATAGAGACTACTTAAAAAACTTTGATATGGCTCTTAAACTTGAATATCAAGTTGACTGCATGAATATTCATAGTCACATTTCTCTCCTACAGAATTTCATAGACTTTCTTCCATCATTTTCTGGACTTATTTGTTGGAAAACTCTGAGCCTAAAAGGAATTTTCCCCTTTGTAGGTGAATTTCTTTTCTCTGCTTAGATATTAGGATAAAGCATCCATAATCTTTATAATTTAACTGAAAATCAATAACAACCAGGATATATCTCTATAACTAATCTCTATTTTGTTTTCTGAATGAAAGTGTACTGTTTTCATATGCAAACTCAGTACTTCATTCATTTCAGAATAATTTTTATATTGTATTATATCTCTGATTTTTAAAAACACAGTTGGGGGCGCCTGGGTAGCTCAGTCGGTTAAGCGTCCGGCTTCGGCTCAGGTCAGATCTCACGGTTCGTGGGTTTGAGCCGGCTTCGGGCTCTGTGCTGACAGCTAGCTCAGAGCCTGGAGCCTGTTTCAGATTCTGTGTCTCCCTCTCTCTCTGACCCTCCCTTGCTCGCACTGTCTCTCTCTGTCTCTCAAAAATAAATTAAAAAGCATTAAAAATAATAAAAAAAACACAATTGGAGAACTATATGGGCTAGTTAGTCCCAGTCTCCCATGACTATCAAAAGTTGCTAGAGGTGTTTCAAGTGGAATATTATAATAGGCCGCAATTGGCTTCTTAGATATGATACCCAAAGCACTAGCAATAAAAGAAAAAACAGATAAATTAAACCACCAAAGTTAAAAACTTTTGTGCCTCAAAGGATACCATCATGAAAGTGAAAGACAGCTTAGAATGGAAGAAATATTTGTAAATCACATATATGATAAGAATCTAGTATCCAGAATATACAAAGAACTCTTAAAATTCAACAATAAAAATACAACCCACTTCTAAGGATTTGAATAGACTTTTTATTTTCAATAAAGCGTATCTGAAAAGATACTCAACATAGTCATTAGGCAAATGCAAATCAAAACCATAGTGAGATACTATTTCACATACACTATAATTTAAAAAGATGGAGTGAGACACCTAGGTGGCTTAGTTGGCTGAGCATCTAACTCTTGATTTTGTTTCAGGTCATGATCCCAGGGTTGTGGAATTGAGTCCCACACTGGGCTCCGTGCTTGGATTTTCACCCTCTATTTCTCTCTTCCCCTCTACTGCTTGCTCCCCTCCTCTCTCTCTAAAATAAAATAAAATAAAATAAAATAAGATAAGATAAGATAAAATAAAATAGTTATTTGTATAACTGAGCAGCTGGTGGCTCAGTTATTTAAGTAACCAACTCTTGATTTTGGTTCAGGTCATGATCTCATGGTTCATGAGATGGAGCCCCATGCTCCCAACACAGAGCTTGCTTGGGGTTCTCTCTGTCTCTCTCTGCCCTTCCTCTCCCTCCAAATAAATAAGTAAACATTTAAAAATGATAGAAAAGTAGCAAGTGTTGCTGGAGATGCAGAGACATTGGAGAATATCTGGTGAGAATGCAAAAATAGTGCAGCCACTTTTGAAACCAGTCTAGCAATCATTTAAAGTTAAATACAGAGTTACCATATGACCCAGAAATTCCACTCCTAGTGGAATACACACACAAAAAATGAAAATATACATACACACCAAAACTTGTACATAAATCTTCATGGCATAATTATACACAATTAGAAAAAAGTAGGAAAAACTCAGATGTCTTTCTGATGACTGTATAAACATGATGTGGGATAGTCATAAAGTGAAATGTTATTCAGCCATAAAAAGGAATGCTCCATAAGGAATTTTGCAGCAGGGATGAATCTTGAAAACATTATGTTACATGAATGAAGCCAGACACAAAAGACATACTGTATGATTTCATGCATATGAAATTTCCAGAATAGGCAAATCTACAGAGACATTAAATAGATCTGTGGTTACCTACAAGAGGGTTGGTGAGGGGATGGTTGGGGAAAGTCCAATGGGTATGAGGTTATTTTCTGTGTTGAATCAAGTGTACAAAATTGATTAAGGTAATGATTGCACAATACTCTTAATATACTAAAAGCCACTGAATTATATACACTAAATTGGCAATTTTTGTAGTATGTGAATTATATCTTTATAAAGCTATTAAAAACTTAGTAGGTTACTGTCTTGTATGCTTCCAGTCATTTCCATATGGCATTAGATATTTTAAGAATAAGTCTCAAAGTTGTTTAATTTATTTGCTTTCTTGCCTCTCCTTAATCTCAGTCTGGCTCTTGCTCTCTCTTACTCTCCTTGTTTCATCCCTAGGATTCACTGGAATAACTGTAGAGGCCACACCTTCCATTTGTTCTTTGCCCTTAGTCATTTTACCAAATTGAAACATTTTATTCATGTTTGCCTGCAAAATCTCTTTTAGTTCCATCTGTTAATGCTTGGAATTTAGAAGTATTTGGTTTTCCCAATCCTTTAAGACTCTGAATTTCTGGGCTTTTTCTATTCACTTTTATATCTGCTTATTGCACACTGGATGAATCATTCCTGAGACTGTTTCTTGAAACACCTTGATGATTGGACCCAGCGTAGCACTCACCACCAGTTTTCCGACATTTGCCCTCCAGTTACGAGGTGAAGGCATTGGCCTGTCCCCTCTGGCAATATCTCTCCCAAATACCTCACTGCTGGGTAACATGAAGCTCTACCTTTACTGCCTTCCATATTAGTTTTCTTGCCTGCTATTCAATGCCATATTTTAGGTGTATGCTAGGGCTGGTATCCTCAATCTATAGTGATGTACCAGTGGGGATTTTTGAATGGGAGGGGAAAGATCAGAATAGACGTGTGTTGTTGTTTAACATAACCGTAAACAGGGGCATTTGGGTGACTCAGTCAGTTAAGCATCTGACTTTGGCTCAGGTAATGATCTCACAGTCCATGGGTTCGAGCCCTGCGTGGGGCTCTGTGCTGACATCTCAGAGCCTGGAGCCTGCTCAGATTCTGTGTCTCCCTCTCTCTCTGCCCCTCACACACTCACTCTCTGCTATGTCTCTCAAAATAAAATACAAACTTAAAAAAAAATCATAACAGTAAACGTCCCAAGGACGCAAAATTGTCTCCATTATTTAGCTTTGTCTGTAACAACCATTTTCACAGAGTTGACTTTGTAAGTAAAATAGCATAATAGAGCCACAACTCAGCTCTGAAAGAATCACTGGTGTTGAACAGTGGTCAGGGTCAGCCCAGATTTCTACTTCTACCCTTTTCCTCTTGTATGTAGTATTTGGGCACTTTTAATTATAAGTTTCCAATGGGAAATAAGTTTCCAATAAGGAAGGAAGGTGGATGGAGAGAATGAGAAGAAAAATGGTTGCTAACCTTTTATTTTTGGAAGAAAATGATTCTGAGACCCCAGATGATCAAGGTGAAGAAAGAGTGAGCAAACATTTCTTTATGCTGTTCCAGTTTGACAATGAAAGGGAAAAGGATGAGGAAGAAACCACATAAACAGTTTCCTATGGAGAAGATACAGAAATTTTGGTTCAATGAAAGTGATAAAATGTTTCTCCTTTTTAAAGCAACATTTCTTGAACATTTCCCCATATTTAACCATGACTACATTGATTTAACCAAACCACTATTGTCAGACATTCTCATTGTTACCAACTTCTTTTTTAAAGTGAGTTTTGTTGGGGCACCTGGTTGGCTCAGTCTGTTGAGTGCCTGACTTTGGCTCAGATCATGATTTCACAATTCGTAAGTTTGAGCCCTGCATCGGGCTCTGTGCTGACAGCTCAGAGCCTGGAGTCTTCTTCAGATTCTGCCTCCATCTTTCTCTTTGCCCCTCCCTTGGTTATTCACTGTCTCTCTCTCTCTCTCTCTCTCTCTCTCTCTCTCTCTCTCTCTCTCTCAAATATAAATGCAACTTAAAAAAAATTTAAATGTGCAATTTGTCTTTAAAACTTTATTATTTTGGAAAAAAAAAAGCAAAAATAGTACTATCTGCTTCCATAACCCTAAAACTAGTTTCATCATTTCTTTGCAGTTTGCCATATTTGTTTTATTGTGATCAATGTCGCATTATAAAAAGAAGAGGTCATAGTAATTTTCTATACTAGGCAACCCTGCTAACACTGTAAGTCTAAGGGGCACCTGGGTGGCTCAGTCGGTTGAGCATCCAACTCTTGATATCAACTCAAGTCATGATCTCATGGTTTGTGAGTTTGAGCCCTAAATCAGGCTCTCACCTGTCAGCACAGAGCCTGCTTTGCATCCTCTGTCCCCTCACCCCCTCTCTCTGTCTCTCCCCTGCTCGTTTCTCTCTCTCTTTCAAATAAATTAGTAAAAACTTTTAAAAATGTAAAAAAACTTAGCTTCAACTCTGTGTTCAAGACTCTGAGGATACACAGAGAAAATGAAATATGGCACCTATTTTCAAGAAGCTTATATAATGTAGGTGGAGAGAAATAATACTAACTTAACATGAAATGATGTTAAATAAGAAGTTAAAAGTAAGAGAAGTTCAGAGAAGCCTGAAAGAATTCTAAAATTATTAGTAACAAAGAAACTTAGAACTTACCCTCTCCAACCTCCCTATTTTATGAATGGTTCTCTCTACATTTCTTGCCAGAAATCCTACAGCCTTTGCTAAAATGTTTTGTGTGAAAACATACTACCTTTCAATGGAGCCCATTCTATGTTAGTTTTGTGCTAGTGTTCTTTACACTCGGCTAAAAGGGGTTTGCTCTAACCTTCACCTCTTGGTTTCAGTTTAGCTCCAGTAAATGCTACCTGGTTAATGCCATCAGATATTCTTGGGTGGAGTTTGAATGCAAAAGGCAGAGCAAAGTCTAGACTCAGCTCCAGGAAGAATATGAGATTCTGCCCAATTTCCTTCACTCCCCGCCAGCTGGAAGTTCTGGATTCTCTGTTACCTTCTATATTTTGTTACTCTGATTTTAGCCTGAAGATTATGAACCCTAGAGAAGCAAGCCAAGTCTCTCCTGAGAATGCTCCAAAGGTTGCTAAAGACACTGATGCCATAAATTTCTGGACTAAAGGAAACCTGATTTGCCAAACTAGGTCCATGTTACATTCTAGATTGCTTGTCTGTCCTTAGCTTCCTCAAAAAGGATCAAAAGCTGTGTCACATCCTCCTCCTTGGCCTCCATACCTCACTTCTCAATATTCAAGGTGGAGCCATAGATTAGCATTTCAGAATTTAGAATGGAGCCCTATTGACCTGCAGCTCAGACTGCTCTTCTGGCCCCTGTATCACCACTGTTGGATGAAGAAGTGGCCAGGACTCTGGGTTGTCACCACTCACTGCCTCTTTCAGTCCTATCCCTCATAGCCAAGTGCTATCAATGATGTCTGCCTCAGACCACATGGCTCTTCAACCCATCCACTTATCTCCACTGGAAGCACAGGCCTCTGGAGTCACCATGCCTGCTCCCATATGGCTTTATACATCCTCTTTTCTTTTTTATATTTTAAAGTTCATTTATTTATTTTTGAGAGGAAGAGAGGAGAGCATGAGCAAGGGAGGGGCAGAGAGAGAATCCCAAGCAGGCTCTGTGCTGGCAGTGCAGAGCCTGACACAGGACTCATACTCATGAACCATGAGAGCATGAGCTGAGCCGAAGTTTAGAGTTGGACACTTAACCAACTGATCCAGTCAGTCACCCTGTACACCCTCTTTCTGACTGTCTTTTCCTTCTCTCCCCAACTCCTGAAACCAGAAGTGCATTTAATATGATGCCAGTAAAGTTTAGGTTTCAGGATCCCTCATGTCCCTTCTGAAGCTAGCTCCTCCAAGCCAAGCCACTGTGACAGTCTGGTGTTGAAGGCCTGGAATGCTGCCTCTCCACACTCCCAAAGGTCTCTCTATATAGTTCTATATATGGAGGGGGTCTTCACCACCTGCACATGGAGACATCTGCTCTTGCCGACATCTTGAACTTCCACACCCTAGGTGAATAAAATAAATGCTATGTGGCTGATGAGAACCTACTCAAGTGAGCTACAAAGGCTGCAGATTTTAGGGCATGGACCCCTGAACAAGAGCCTCTGAATAAGAAACTGGAAAATGTTTTAGATAAAGCACTACCTTTAAGGAATTAATTTAAATTGAAAGAAAAAAGTATCAATTATAAAGAAAACACAAACTATCAATGATAAAGAACCTCCAGATTTCCATCAAGAAAAGACAGAATTGTTTTGCAATTCACTCTATATGAAATATTATAAAATCACTGTCATATGAAAATGTAACTAAGAAGATTCAGGAAAATAATAGGAGTGTCAGGCAGTTACTGCTTCTAATAGAGAGGTTTTTTTTTTTGTTCTGTGTTTTATATTTACTTGTAATTTTGTATTCATTTTATAAAAGACTGTTCTCCAAATTGTATAGCATTGTCTTGACAAAAATGTATTTACCCCAGAGTATACTTTAAAGTTTTCAGCTACTGTTTTCTTATTCACTTCAATACTACTCCAATATTAAACTTAATTTTAATACCTATGGATATAACTTCTCTAATATACTGGACTCTTACTTCCTTGTCATTTTCTTTTTCAAAGACAGTTTCCTTCACTCAACCTCAGTCACTCATTCTCTTGATGGCCCCTCGAGACCTTGTTACTATTGGTAAGGACACCCCTTCCATCATCTCAGTTCAAGCACCCCTCCACTCAGACTCTCATCTTCGTGGTGCGTTTGCCTTCTTTTTCTTTTTTTAATTAATGTTTAAAAAATTTACTTCCAAGTTAGTTAACATTTAGTGCAACAACGATTTCAAGAGTAGATTCCTTAATGCCCCTTCCCCATTTAGCCCATCCTTCCTTCCACAACCCCTGCAGTAACCCTCTGTTTGTTCTCCATATTTAAGAGCCTCTTATGTTTTTGTCCCCCTCCCTGTTTTTATGTTATTTTTGCTTTCCTTCACTTATGTTCATCTGTTTGGTATCTTAAATTCCTCATATGAGTGAAGTCATATGATATTTGTCTTTCTCTGACTAATTTCACTTAGCATTATACCCTCTAGTTCCATCTGCATAGTTGCAAATGGCAAGATTTCATTCTTTTTGATTGCTAAGTAATACTCCACTATATATATATATATCAATCACATTTTTCTTTATCCATTCATCCATTGATGGACATTTGGGCTCTTCCCATACTTTGGTTATTGTTGATAGTGCTGCTATAAACATGGGGTGCATGTGTCCCTTTGAAACAGCACACCTGTATCCCTTGGAGAAATAACTAGTAGTGCAATTGCTGGGTTGTAGGATAGTTGTATTTTTAATTTTTTGCGGAATCTCCATACTTTTTTTCAGAATGACTGTACAGTTTGCATTCTCACCAGCAGTGCAAAAGAGATCTTCTTTCTCCGCATCCTTGCCAGCATCTGTTGTTGCATGACTTGTTGATTTTATCCTTTCTGATGGGTGTGAGGTGGTATCTCATGGTTTTCATTTGTATTTTCCTGGTGATGAGTGATGTTGAGTATTGTTTCATGTGTCTGTTGTCCATCTGGATGTCTTCTTTAGAGAAGTATCTGTTCATGTCTTTAGCCTATTTCCTCACTGGGTTGTTTTTTGGGGGGGGAGATGTTGAGTTTGATAAGTTGTTTATAGATTTTGGATACTAACCCTTTATTGTCGTTTGCAAATATCTTCTTCCATTCTATTGGTTGCCTTTTAGTTTTGCTGATTGTTTTCTTTGCTGTGCAGTAGCTTTTTATTTTCATCAGGTCCCAATAGTTCATTTTTGCTTTTGTTTCCCTTGCCTCTGGAGACGTTTTAAGAAGTTGCCACAGCCATGGTCAAAGAGCTTCTTGCCTGCTTTCTCTTCGAGGATTTTGATGGCTTCCTATCTTACATTTAGCTCTTTCAACCATTTTGATTTTATTTTTGTGTATGGTGTAAGAAAGTGATCCAGGTTCATTTTTCTGCATGTTGCTGTCCAGTTTTCCCAGCACCACTTGCTGAAGAGACTGTCTTTTTTCCATTGGATATTCTTTCCCGCTTTGTCAAAAATGAGTTTGCCATACGTTTTTGGGTCCATTCCTGGGATCCAAATGTTCTCTATTATGTTTCATTGTCTGTTCTTATGCCAGTACCATATTTTCTTGATGATTACAGCTTTGTAATACAGTTTGAATTCCGATATTGTAATGCCTCCTGCTTTGCTTTCCTTTTTCAAGATTGCTTTGGCTATTTGGGGTCTTTTCTGGCTCCATACAAATTTTACAATTGTTTGTTCTAGCTATGTGAAGAATCCTGGTCTTATTTTGATAGGGATTGCATTGAATATGCCGAATTCTTTGGTTAGTATTGACAGTTTAACAGTATTTGTTCTTCCTATTTAGGAACGTGGAATACTTTATCCACTTTTTTGTTTCTTCAGTTTCCTTCATCAGTTTTCTATAGTTCTCAGTGTATAGATTTTTCATCTCTTTGTTTAGGTTTATTCCTAGGTATTTTATGTTTTTTGGTACAATTATTAATGGGATCGATTCCTTGATTTCTCTTTCTGTTGTTTTGTTGTTGGTGCCTAAGAATGCAACTGATTTCTGTGCATTGATTTTATATCCTGCCACTTTGCTGAATTCCTGGATCAGTTCTAGCAGTTTTTTGGGGGAATCTTTTTCATTTTCCATATAGAGTATTATGTCATCTGCAAAGAGTGAAAGATTGACCTCGTCGTTCTGATTTGGATGCCTTTTTCCCCCCCTTTGTGTTGTCTGATTGCTGAGGCTAAGACTTCCAATTCTATGTTGAATAACAGTGATGAGACTGGACACCCCTGTCTTGTTGCTGACCTTAGGGGAAAAGCTCTCAGTTTTTCCCCATTGAGGATATTAGTGGTGGGTCTTTCATATATGACTTTTATGATCTTGAGGTATGATCCTTCTATTTCTAGTTTCTTAAGAGTTTTTTTTTTTTATCAAGAAAGCATACTGTATTTTGTCAAATGCTTTCTCTGCATCTATTGAGAGGATCATGTGGTTCTTGTCCTTTCTTTTATTGATGTGATGAGTCACATTGTTTCACAGCTATTGAAACAACCCTACATCTCAGGTATAAATCCTGCTTGGTTGTGGTGAATAATTTTTTTTGATGTACTGTTGGATCTGGTTGGCTAATATCTTATTGAGGATTTTTGTATCCATGTTCATCAGGGAGATTGGTCTATAGTTCTCTTTTTTTAGTGGGGTTTTGTATGATTTTGGAATCAAGGTAATGCTGGCTTCATAGAAAGAGATTGGAAATTTCCTTCCATTTCTACTTTTTGGAAGAGCCTCAAAAGAATAAGTGTTAATTCTTCCTTAAATGTTTGGTACAATTCCCCTGGAAGGACATCTGTCCCTGGACTCCTGTTTTTGGGAGATTTTTGATTACTAATTTGATTGTTTTAACTGGTTATGGGTCTGTTCAAATTTTCTTTCTTCCTGTTTCAGTTTTAGTAGTTTACGTTTCTAGTACTTTATCCATTTCTTCCATATTGCCCATTTTATTGGCATATAATTGCTCAAATATTCTCTTATTATTGTTCTTATTTTTGCTGTGTTGGTTGTGATCTCTCCTTTTTCATTCTTGATTTTATTTATTTGGGTCCTTTCCTTTTTCTTTTCGATCAAACTGATTAGTGGTTTATCAATTTTGTTAATTCTTTCTATGAACCAGCTTCTGGTTTCATTGATCTGTTTGTTTGTTTTAATAGCATTGATTTCTGCTCTAATCTTTATTATTTCCTGTTTTCTGCTGGTTTGGGTTTTATTTGCTGTCTTTATTTCATCTCTTTGAGGTGTAAGGTATGTGTATCTGAGACCTTTCTTCCTTCTTTAGGAAGGCCTGGATTGCTATATACTTCCCTCTTATGACTGCTTTTGCTGCATTCCGGAGTTTTTGAAATGTGGTGTTATTATTTTAATTAATTCCCATGTACTTTTTAATTTCCTCCTTAACGTCCTGGTTAGCCTATTTGTTCTTAGGTAGGGTATTTAGTCTCGAGGTATTGGTTATATTTCCATTTTTTTCTTGTAGTTGATTTTGGTTTCATAGATTGTGGTCTGAAAGTACACAAGGTATGATCTCATCTTTTTGTACTTGTTAAGGGATGATTTGTGTCTCAGTATGTGGTCTATTCTGGAGAATGTTCCATGTGCACTGGAGAAGAATGTATATTCCCCTGCTTTAGGATGAAATGTTTTGAATACATCTGTTAAGTCCATCTTGTCCAGTGTGTCATTCAGAGCCATGGTTTCCTTGTTAATTTTCAGTTTAGATGATCCATCCATTGCTGTAAGTGGAGTGTTGAATTCCCTACTGTTACGGTTTTCTTATCAATGAGTTTCTTTATTTTTGTAATTATTTGATTTTTCTATTTGGGTGCCTCCACATAAATGTTTACAACTGTTATGTCTTCTTGGTGGATAGACCCCTCCCCTTAATATGATAGAATGTTCTTCTTAATCTCTTATTACAGTTTTTATTTTAAGGTTTAGATTGTCTGATATAAGTATGGCTACTCTGGCTTTCTTTTGGTGACCATTAGCATGATAGATGGTTCTCCATCCCGTTACTTTCAATCTGAAGGTGTCTTTAGATCTAAAATGGGTCTAGTGTAAACAACATACCGATGGGTCTTGTTTTCTTATCCGTTATGTTACCTATGACTTTTGGTTGGCACATTAATCCATTGACGTTTAGAGTGAGTACTGAAAGATATGAGTTTATTGCCATCATGTTTCTTGTAGAGTTGGAGTTTCTGGTGGTGGTGTTCTCTGGTCCTTTCTAGACTTTGTTGCTTTTGGTCTTTTTTTTTTTCCCCATCTTTTCTCATCTTTGAGAACCCTCCTTAAAATCTCTTGCAGGGCTGGTTTAGTGGTCACGAACTCCTTTAATTTTTGTTCGTCTGGGAAACTCTTAGTTTCTCCTTCTATTTTGAATGACAGCCTTGCTGGATAAAGAATTCTTGTCTAATAAGCTAAATAATTTTAAATTAAAAAATTGAAAACATCACACACAAGAAAAAGTGAAATAAATAATGCTAGATCCTTGGTGTGCTTTGGTTTCATTATTGAAAGGAGCTTGATTGATTACACAAAAAATTAAAATTAAAAAATTAAAAAAATCACACACACACACACAAAATCAGATAAATGAGGCTAGATGCTAGGTGTGTTTTGGTCTGGTTATTGAAAGGAGCTTGACTGATTAGAGTAAAAAGGGGGAAATTTAACATTAAAAAATTAAAAACAACACACAGACAAAGACACAGTACCAAATAAGATGTGCTAGATCATAAGTGTGTTTTAGTACAGTTATTGACAGGACCTTAGATTGATTAGAGAGAAATGGAAAAAAATTAAAATTAAAAAATTAAAATTAACACACACATACACACACACACACACACACTCGAAATCAAATAAGTCATGTTAGATCCTAGATGTGCTTGATTTGTTTATTGAAAGGAGCTTGATTAATTAGAGAAAAAAAGGGGAAACAATTAAAAATTAAAAATAGGTGTCTTTTGGTCTGGTTACTAAAGGACCTTGATTGATTACATAAAAGGGAAAAGTAAAGAAAAGGAAAAAAAGAAACAAAACAAAAACAAAACAAAAGTTTGAAAATTTGAGAAAGTGAATTGATGTAATAGAATAACTTGAAATGATGGTAGTAAAATAGAATTAGAAAAATTTACAAAAAATAAAAAAATTTAGTCAAAAAATAAAAGAAAATATTTTTAATAAAAATTGAAAGTAAAAATAACTTTTATTATCTTTCTGTATTCAAGTACAAGAAAAGAAACTAAAAGAAAAAAGAAAATTGAATAGATGGGCCAGTGAACACTATTTTCCCATAGAAGTCAATATAGTTATTATACTATTTTCCCATAGAAGTCAAATGATGAAGCACTTTATAGTCCTTAAACTCAGCAGACAGTGAGATTTGTGGTGTACCTGAAGAGCGATGTTGGCCCAGTTGGGTGGGGCTTAGCGGCACGGCTCCATTCTCCACTAGATGGCGCTGTTTAGCTTAATGGGGTGGATTGCTGTGGTGCCTTGTGTGTGTGTACACCCATGTGCATAAAGGGTGAAAATGGCATCTTCAAGGTGTCCAGTCTAGTATCAGAACTCTGCTCACCCTGACCAGGAATCATGCACCCATTCTGTCTTCAGTTTTAGTCCACTCTCCGCTTTTGCACTGTTCATAACCAATGCATCAGGTTGTTATGCCCAGATTGCAATATCCCCAACAACCAGAGACCACCAGGGAGACCAAGTCACGCATGTAAAAGCAATTTATTATTACGGGCTTAAGTTCGCCAGGCTCTGTCTCACAGCCTTCACTGTGCTGAGAGTCCCAATCAAGGGCTGAGCAGGGTTTTTATGGGTCTTGGGAAGGGAGAGTAAAAGGAAATTGAGACATACCTACAGTGATCCAATCATAATTATACCACAGCAACCATACATTTTGTTTAGAGCGTTTGTTACTTTTGGCAGGACCCAATCACAATATTTAGTCCTTTTTCGAAAAGAAACAATCACAGGGTGGGTTAAGGACCCCCATGTAGGGTGTAACTAGCCTTAAGCAATAAGTGATTATCTATAGCTTCTATCTCTAGGCCTGCCCTTAGGAATATTAATCATTTTAGCTGGCCACTTCTGATTGGGTGTTACTAGGGTGGTCCCTGGTTGAGCAATATATTTCCTTTTATTGTCTAATGAATCTGAGAAACCGACACTTAGGCCTCCAAGGTCAGAGAGGAAACCTGAAGCCTGTCATGGTGTCAGTTTGGTTCAGACCTGTGTCCTTTCAGGTTGCCAGGCGGGACCTTGCTCCTGAGTTTTACCAGAGCACCACTAGGCATTTGAGCTGTGGAGTTTCAGACTCTTCACTCCCCTTGATTATAGAGTCTTAATGAAATTTAAACCTTCTCCTTTCTTCCTTCTCCCTTTTTATGTTCAGTCCCTGTGACCATTTCCACCTTTTTTCATTTTCTCTTCAGCTGCGTTTTGTGGGGTTGCTTTTCCCATACTCTCACCCTCACCCTTCTCCTGTCTCCATCCTCTCTCCACAAACAAAACCAGCTTCCTGCCCTTTGCATCTCCTCTCCTCCAGTTTACCTCTCCTCGCTGCATACCTGCTGAGTTCTGTGGTACAGGTTACACAGATTGTTGTGTTAATCCTCAAATCAGTTTTCTAGGTGTGCAAAATGGTTTAGTATTGATATGACTCTATTTCATGAATGCAAGACAAAAAATGATTTCCATGCTGTTCTCTCATAGCTCTGGTGCATTTGCTTTCTATCCAAGTTCATATAAAGCTTGGACTTTACCCAGATCCCACTGATTCCACCACTTTTACTACCTCACACCACCACATGTTCCCATGTCCCTCTTTACCCAGTGTGAAGTCTGTGCCCACCATTATAATCCACCCCTCACATATGCCCTCATACTCCCCTCTTCTTTTCTTTTTTAAATCAGAATTATTCGGCCAAAGCTAAATCCAGCCTAACATGCACCATCTACCTCAAAGTTGCTGGAGAACATTTGGCAGATCTCTGAAAACTTTATTATTGATCATCTCCAGGGGACCTTTATGGGGTTGAGCTGTCCCTTCACTCACTTGCTTTCTTAAACTCCTTCATATCTTCTGTACTTGCCTCAAGCATCAAAAATTTCCTCTTTCATCCTCACTCTTAGCTACTTTTCATTTCACAAAAACATAAAAACATACAGATGATATCCTCTTTTTTTAAAAAATGGTTTATTGTCAAATTGGTTTCCATATAACACCCAGTAATCTTTCCAAGTGCCCTCCTCCATTACCACCACCTCCTTTCCCTCTCCCCCTTCCTCTTCAACACTCAGTTAATTTTCAGTATTCAATAGTCTCTCAAGTTTTGTGTCCCTCTCTCTCCCCAACTCTCTTTCCCTCTTCCTCTTCCCATGATCCTCCATTAGGTTTCTCCTGTTCTCTTGTTAGACCTATGAGTGCAAATATATGGTATCTGTCCTTCTCCGCCTGACTTACTTCACTTAGCATGACACCCTCGAGGTCCAGCCACCTTGATACAAATGGCCAGATTTCATTCTTTCGCCTTGACATGTAATATTCCATTGTATATATATATACCACCTCTTCTTGATCCGTTCATCAGGTGATGGACACTTAGGCTTTTTCCATGATTTGGCTATTGTTGACAGTGCTGCTATGACCATTGGGGTACATGTGCCCCTATGTGTCAGCACTTCTGTAACCCTTGGGTAAATCCATAGCCATGCTATTATTGGGTCATAGGGGAGGTCTATTGATAGTTTGTTGATGAAGCTCAATACTGTTTTTCAGAGCGGCTGTACCAGTTTACATTGCCACTAACAGTGTAGGAGGGTGCCCGTCTCTCCACACCCTTGCCGGCATCTATAGTCTCTTGATTTGTTCATTTTAGCCACTCTGACTGTCGTGAGGTGGTATCTCAACTGTGGTTTTGATTTGTATTTCCCTGATGATGAGTGATGTTGAGCATCGTTTCCTGTGCCTGTAGGCCATCTAGATGTCCTCTTTGGAGAAGTGACTGTTCATGTCTTCCGCCCATTTCCTCACTGGATTATTCATTTTTCAGGTGTGGAGTTTGGTGAATTTTTGTAGATTTTGGATACTAGCCCTTTATCTGATATGTCAGTTGCAACTATCTTTTCCCAGTTTATTGGTTGCCTATTAGTTTTCTTGATTGTTTCCTTTGCAGTGCAGAAGCTTTTTATCTTGATGAGGTCCCAACTGTTCATTTTTGCTTTCATTTCCCTTGCCTTTTGGGATGTGTTGAGTAGAAAATTGCTTCAGTTGAGGTCAAGGAGGTTGTTTCCTACTTTCTCTTTGAGGGTTTTGATGGTTTCCGGTCTCACATTTAGGTCCTTCAGCCATTTTGATTTTATTTTTGTGTATGGTATAAGAAAGTGGTCTAGTTTCATTCTTCTGCATGTTGCTGTCCATTTTTCCCAGCACCACCTGCTAAAGAGGCAGTCTTTGTTCCATTGGATACTCTTTCCTGCTTTGTCAAAAATTAATTGGCCGTACATTTGTGGGCCCAGTTCTGGGTTCTCTAGTCTATTCTATTGGTCTAAGTGTCTGCTTTTGTGCCACTACCATACTGTCTTAATGATTACAGTTTTGTAGTAGAGGCTAAAGTCTGGGATTTTGATGCCTCCCATTTTGGTTTTCTTCTTCAAAATGACTTTGGCTATTCGGGATCTTTTGTGATTCCATGCAAATTTTAGGAGAGCTCGCTCTAGCTTTGAGAATAATGTTGGTGCAATTTTGATGTGAATTGCATTGAATGTGTAGATTGCTTTGGGTAGTAATGACATTTTCACAATGTTTATTTCTCTGATCCATGAGCATGGAATGTTTTTCCATTTCTTAATGTCTTCTTCCATCTCTTTTACATGTTTTCTATTGTTTTCATACTTGGTTAGGTTTATTCCTTTGTATTTTACACTTTTTCGTGCAATTGTGAATGGGCTCAGTTTCTTGATTTCTCTTTCGGCTGCTTCATTTTTGGTGTATAGGAATGCAACTGATTTCTGTACATTGATTTTGTACCCTACAACTTTACTGAATTTATTGATTAGTTCTAGAAGGCATCTGATGGAGTCCATCGGGTTTTCTATGTAGGAAAGTGAAAGTTTGACTTCTTCTTTGCCAATTCTAATGTCTTTTACTTCCTTTGGTTGTCTGATTGCTGATGCTAGGACTTCCAGCACTATGTTAAACAAACGTAGTGAGAGTGGACAC
Source organism: Suricata suricatta (assembly GCF_006229205.1). Classification (NCBI taxonomy): domain Eukaryota; kingdom Metazoa; phylum Chordata; class Mammalia; order Carnivora; family Herpestidae; genus Suricata; species Suricata suricatta. Next base: position 27,408,541 of record NC_043706.1, on the reverse strand, counting down.
CCCTGTCGTGTTCCTGATCTCAGGGGAAAAGCTCTCAGTTTTTCCCCATTGAGGATGATATTAACTGTGGGCTTTTCATAAATTGCATTTATAATGTTTAAGTAAGTTCCTTCTATTCTGACTTTCTCAAGGGTTTTTATTAAGAAATGGTGCTGTATTTTGTCAAATGCTTTTTCTGCATCTATTGACAGGATCATATGGTTTTTATCTTTTCTTTTGTTAATGTGATGTATCACATTGATGGATTTGCGAATATTGAACCAGACCTTTAAACCAGGAATGAATCCCACTTGATCATGATGGATAATTTTTTTATATGATATTGAATTCGATTTGCTCATATCTTGTTGAGTATTTTTGCATCTGTATTCATTAAGGATATTGGTTTGTGGTTCTTTTTTTTTTTTTTCTGGGTCTCTGTCTGGTTTGGGTATCAAGGTGATGCTGGCTTTGTAGAATGAGTTTGGAAGCTTCCCTTCTATTTCTATTTTTTGGAATAGTTTGAGAAGAATGGGTATTAGCTCTGCTTTAAATGTCTGGTAGAATTCCCTGGGAAGCCATCTGACCCTGTGCCTTATTCATTGGTAGAATTTTGATAACGGGTTTGATGTCTTCACTAGTTATCAATCTATTCATGCTTTCTATCTCTTTTCATTTGAATTTTGGTAGTGCATGTATGTTTAGGAATTTGTCCCTTTCTTTTAGGTTGTTCAGTTTGTTGGCATCTAGTTTTTTATAGTAATCTCTAATGATTTGTTGTATTTCTAAGGGATTAATTGTAATGTATCCATTTTCATTCATTATTTTGTCTTTGTGTGCTCTCTAGACTTTTCTTTTAAGGATCCTGGTTAAAGGTTTATCAATTTTGTTTTGTTTTTTCTTTTTCAAAGAACCAACTCTTGTGTTCATTGAGCTGGTCAACCGGTTTTGTTTTGTTTTGTTTTTTGATTCTATATTGTTTCTTTTTGCCCTGATCTTTATTACTTCTCTTCTTCTGCTGGGTTTGAGGTTCTCTTGCTGCTCCCCTTCTAGTTCCATTAGGTGCTCTGTTGAATTTTGAATTTGCGCTTTATCTGGTTTGTTCAAGTAGGCTTGGGTTGCAATATACTTTCCTCTGAGGACTGCCTTGGCCACGTTCCAGAGATTTTGTATTCTTGTATTTTAATTTTCATTTGCTTCCAAAAATTTTTGAATTTCTTCTCTAATTGCCTGATTAGCCCAATTCTTTAGTACGATGGTTTTTAACCTCCAAGGTTTTGGAGGTTTTTCAACTTTTTCTTGTGGTTAATTTCAAGTTTCATAGCATTATGATCTGAAAGTGTGCATGGTATGATCTCTATTCATTTAAACTTATGGAGGGCTGCTTTATTCCCCAGTATGTGGTCTATCTTGGAGAATGTGCCATGTGCAGTCGAAAAGAAGGTGAATTTCCTAACATCAGGATGTGGAATTCTAAATATATCTATCAATTCTATATCTTCCAATGTGTCATTCAGGTCCATTGTTTCTTTATTGATTTTCTGTCTGGTTGCTCTGTCCATTGCTGTTAGTCGAGTATGAATGTCCTCTGCAATTAGCACATTCTTATCAGCAAGATGGTTTCTGTCTGTGATTGTTTTATGCATTTGGGCGCTCCCGAATTTGGCCCATAGATGTTTACAATTGTTAGCTCTTCCTGATGGAGAAACCCTCTAATTATTATATAATGTCCTTCTTCATCTTTTGTTTTTCTCATATATGTAGAGTTACTCCTGCTTTCTTTTGGCTTCCAGTCTCATGATAGATATTTCTCCATCCCCTTATTTTCAATGTGAAGTTGTCTTTAGGTAGTCAGCCAATGGATGGATTTTGTTTTTTTATCCATTCTGCCTCTCTGTGTCGTTTGGTTGGAGCATTCAGTCCAATTACATTCAGTGTTATTATTGAAAAATATAGGTTTAGATTCATTGTGTTCTCCATAGATTTCATGTTTGTAGTGGTGTCTTTGGTACCTTGTTTTCTTTGCAACAGTTCCCTCATAGAGTCCCTCTTAAGATTTCTTGTAGGGCAGGTTTGCTGGTCATGAATTCTCAATTTTTTTTTATTTGGGAACACCTTTATCTCTCCTTCTATTTTGAATGACAGGCTTGCTGGATAAAGGATTCTTGGCGGTATGTTTTTTTCTGTTCATCACATTGAAGATTTCCTGCCATTCTTTCCTGGCTTGCCAAGTTTCATTAGATAGATCTGTAACCACTCTGTTAGGTTTCCCTTTGTAGGTTAGGGCCCTTTTCTCCCTGGATGCTTTCAGAATTCTCTCTTTATCTTTATATACTTCCAGTTTCACTATGAAATGTCATGCTAAAGGTCAATTCAAATTATGTCTTAAGGGGGTTCTTTTTGCCTCTTGAATTTGAATATCTATTTCTTTCCCCAGATTCGGGAAATTCTCAGGTATAATTTGGTCTAGTACCCCTTCAGGACCTCTCTTTCTTTCTTCCTCTTCAGGATTCCTATGACATAGATGGTGTTCTGTTTGATTGTATCACTCATGTTTCAAATTCTTCTTTCCTGCTCCTGGATCAATTTCTCTCTCTTTTTTTTTGCAGCTTCCTCTTTGCTATAACTGTGTCTTCCTATTCACCTATTCTTCTCTGTCCCTCTTCAATCTATGAGGTAGCTTCCTCTATTTTATTATTCATCCCATTTATAGCCTTTTTAACATGTCACAATTAGTTTGAAAGTCCTTAGTTATTCGATCTTAGATTCTCTAATGATATTTGCAAGTCCAGCATTTAATTTTATGACAATTGTTCTAAATTCTTGTTCAGTTATGTTGCTTAGATCTGTTTTGAGCTGTTCTGTGCCTGTGACTTCTTCCTGGAGCTTCTTAGGGGAGAGTTTTCTTCGTTTTGTCATTTTGGCTAGTTTTCTGTCTCTTGTCAGTTTTAAAAGCTCCTTATGCTCTGTGCATCGGTTAGTATTGCTCTGTTAAAGAAAGCTTATTTACTCTCCAGGGCTTGTCATTTCAGGAATTTCTCTTTTAATGGTTACTCTCAGTTTCTCTTGTTGCGCCTTTGATTATTTTATTTCCCTACTTAGCGATATTTGGGTCTCTCCATCATGCGTACTTTGGCCTGTCTCTTGGGTTAGCCCTGAAAAGGAAAACAGACAGACAACACACAGGGAACAGAAGCATGCAAACACACAGACAAATCAAACAAAGAAATAAATTAAAAGGGGTAAAGGAAGAACAGAAAATGAAGGGAGAGGAAAGAAAAGTAAAGAAGAGAAGAAAAATAAATGGGGGCCAGAACAAAAAAGGACAATGGACAGTCTAAAAGTGTATAACCAGTTGTGGGGAGAGATAATGATATGATATGGGAGACTATATCTGGATGGCAATTGAAAAAAAAAAGAGAGAGAGAGAAAGGAAAAAGGGAAATAAAAAGTAAAAAGTAAAAAAGTAAAAAAGGTGATAATAATAATAAATAAGTAGAAAAAACAAGCAGCTCCCTCTAGCGGATAGGCGTGGTTTGGTGTACATAGGTCTCAGGGGCTCCTCTTGGAGGCCCTTCCTTGGTGTTTGTGGAGAGTAGAATGGCAGGGCCCCAAGCTTTTCTGGAACTAAGTGCTGCTAGCCAATCTTTTAAATCCGAACTCTTTCTGCCGGGGCTGATCCAAGCTGTATTTTCCAGGCCCGCCTCACTTCAAAATCCTAGTCCATGCCCTTTTAAGCTACCATAGGTGAGATGTACTTGCTTTGGTGGCTGGCTTCTTAGCCAGGATCTCGTGGGAGGAAGGGAGCAGTTTCTCTTGGCGCTGGCAGGAATTTGCGCTGGCCCTGCCTGAGGTGAGGTTTGCTGCCGGAAATGATATGTGCACTCCTGCAGCTGCACCAGAAATGCACTCTCTAGCAGCTGCAGCAGAAGTGCGTGCCCCCACAGCAGCCACAGCAGCCGCCGCTGCTGCCAACTCCCTGCTGGTATCACACAGGTGTGAGGGCTGTTTTTTCCTTGTGCCACCCAGGTTCGGATTCACGCTGCCCGGTGGTTATATATGGAGTGAGAATTTTCTCTCTATGCCAGGTTGAATGTTCTTTATCTCTTCTCTAGAGACAGTACTATGAGCATGTTCACTTTCTCTTTCTCATCCCTTTGTCTCTCAGGGGCTCCACGAGCTTTCTCTGTGTTGCGCTGGGGCTCCCACCTCCCCTACCCCTCTCGGAGCCTGGCCTGTTTTCCAATCTCCCCAGTTAGCACTCATTCAGTTATCTCTGAGGTTGTCTTCTTTCTGGAGTGTGTATTTTCTCCTTCCACTCTTGCAGATAAGAGTAATGTCCTTCTCAGTTCAATAGATGGGGCGGATGAAGTTTACAGGGCTTCCCCTCTTTTCCACCATCTTGGTTCCTCCTCTGCCATGGAAGATATCTTCTGTATGCTCCCACCAGCAATGTACCTACTGGCCTGCATCTGCTTTTTTCTTGCACATTGTGTTTTAGTGGCCATAGATTACATTTTTCCTTCACTGATTGAATGCACATAATTCTACCCTCTTTTACTTACTGGTAGATATCTCTCCAGTAATCTCTCCTTTGTCTCTGCACCCTTGCTCTCTCTCTACTGGATCAGTTCTAGCAATATACAAACTTTTGGCTGTTGCATCTTTCAACCTAACAGTCATTCTTTGATTTTCCTCCATAGAAAATTTCTTCAAAAATTGTCCATATTTGCTATTGTGATTCCTCTCTTCTTATGCTCTCTGAAATCCACTCAAGTTTTTACATTGTCCTTCTTATGGTCACCAAAGAAAATATTGAAACATTTGCTTTGCTAAGCTTTTAGAAGATGACATTTCCTTGGTTTCCTCTAAGCTCACATGCTTTTTCTTCTGTCTCCTGTGCTAGTCTTTCTTATCTTTCTGACCTCTAAATTCAAGTTTCTCTTGAGCTAAATGTTTGGATATTTTCTCTTGTCTAAATATGCTCACATCTTGGACTTCTAACCCCGTGTTGTAGCTTTTAATATCATTTGATGTCCTAAAATCTCTCCAAATTTATGTCTCTAGCTCAAATCTTTCTCTTAGAATCCAGATTCAGGTATCCTGCCATCTATTTGACATTTCCAATAATATCTAATAAACACTTAAAATATACCACCTCTAAAAGCAAGCTTCTGATTATGTCAGTCAGGTGCAAACTTGCCCTTCTCATTTTTTTTGCACCAGCATACTTAGAGTAATTTTTTTTTTAGTTTTTTCTTTATCTCATACTTCACATCAAATCCATGAATAATTCATGTTGGCCATAAATTTTAAATATATCCCAAGTCATATCTCTTACTTTTCCACCATTCTCTTTGGTTTGAGGGCTTGGAGTAGTTTCCTAACTTATTTCCTTGCTTCTGTTCTTCAACCTCTGATCCTATATCTCCCAGTGGTGTTTTTTTCAATAGAACAGCCAGACTCATTCTTTGTATATGTAAATCAAATCATATTTCTTGTTGGCTCAAAACCTTCTCAGGCTTCCTATCTCTCACAAGGAATATATAACTGTCTGTGCCTACACCTACCATCTTGCCATTCAGTAACTTGGTTTCCCTTGGCTTCCTTGTTCTTCAAATATTCCAGGCAAACCACTGTCTTGGGGCTATTTCACGTATGTTTCCTATGTCTGGAACTCTCTTCCTCTAGGCACTCTCAAATCTCATTCCCTCACCTCTATCAAATCTTTGCTCAAATGTCACTTGCCTGACCACCCTCTCTAAAATTCACCCTTTCTGCCCTGGAAGTCCCTACTTTCCTTGCTGACTTTCCCTTTCCTGTAATAATTTTCATCATCTACAAACAAGTTTTTGTGTTTGCTCATTTTGTATATTGCTCCCACTAGAATGTAGGCTATAGTTTTGTTTAATACTGTAGCGCTTGTGCCTACAGGAGTGCCTGCTACATAGTAGGTGCTCAAAAATAATTTTTGAATAAATAGATAAATGATAATTTGTGCTAAAGTGAAGAGATCAGCAGAGATCAGAGTGTGAGCAACAGCTTTGTGTTAGTTGAGGCAACAGATTCCATGAATAGGAGCAGAGAGGATAGAGAGAGGAGAGTTGGTTGTGGCAGAATTTGGAAGCAGGAATACAGATGAGGAGCAACTGTGCCATCTGAATAATCCATCAACTACAGGAGGAACAAGCCTTCGTACTATTGGGAGTAAGATTTTTAGAGAGACTGGGGAGTCAGAGAAGCTAATGTCAGACCACAGAACAATTCTATATTTTGAATGACATTTCAGACTCTGACTTCTGAGATTTTTTTGGTCTCCTTTTCTTTTACATATGCTGTATTTGCTAATACAAAAAATTCATTATTCCTCCCTCAATTAATTATAACAGTGCCTGTGCTATGAAAGGAATGTTAAAAATTGAAGACGTAAAAGAAAGGATTGGCCTAGAAGCAGAAGGAAGTTTATTTCATCCCATTGTCTCTACTTAACACTATACATCACTCACATTAGAACAATTTCTTAAATTATTTAATTGCTCTGTTAACCCTGATGAGCACTTATGCACATTATGAATAAAAAGTATACCTAGAAAGGTTCGGGAAATGTTGATAGAAAGTCCAATCCACAAGTCTACTATTTGCAATGAATGCATGAAGGACAGTGACCATACCGTGGCCTCCTAGTGGTGGGAGGATATAACCCAGTAACTTAGCCAAGCCTAGGGTTTCACATCCATTTTTAAAAATTAGAGATGGGGGGGAGGGGCAGAAGGAAGAGAGAGAATCTTAAACATGCTGAGCATGGAGGTCGACATGGGCCTCAATCCCACAACCTTGGGATCATGACCTGAGCCAAAAATCAAGAGTTGGATGGTGAGCCATACAGGTGCCCCATTTTTAAAAACAAAAATAGCACTGCACTTTATTATAGGTAGAATATTGGTTATTCATTTAACATTTTAGATTTATATTTATTGGTACCATAACCCACAGCTCAAATTAATAGATATATTGCTCTAATATTAGGTAGATGCTCCTTATTAAATACTTAGTAAAATAAATTAGGAACAAGTTTGCTGAGTAGGTTTTGCTTACTGAAACCTGAATAGATAATGAAGATTCTAGAAATCAAGAAGAGAAGCAACAAGCTAGTAGATGTAACAATACCACAAACAAAACCACAGTGGTCACAACCACATCTTATAAGCTTGCATATTAGATAAAGGAAACTCAGAGAATTTATTAACCATTGAAATAAAAATATACCAACTATTGGTAGAAATATACAGATAGATCAACTCATTTGTTGCTATGGATTGGTGACTAAAATTGAGTTATATCAAGTACAAAATATACGTGGTACATAGTAAGTTAAAATCATCAACTTAAATTATGATTCTAGGAGAAAGACTAAGTTTTGCCTTTCATAGATCAGATATACTGCCAAAGTTCTTTTGATATTTATTGTGCATAGCTAAAGAAAAAAAAGAAAGCGGTGGGCTCTTTTAACATGTACAATATGTGTCTGTTAAAACTTCTGGACATGAGAAGGAACACTACAGAGTTAGTGTAGTGTTCATGTTAGCATGTGCCAATTTCATGAAAGGCCATTGTGTCTAATTATAATAATAAATATTGTATCCAAATAGTCTCAAATGAGATTTACATATGTGTCCATGCAAATGGTGGATGAACAAGGATGGAATAAAACTGTGATCAGAGAAAGATCCAGGCAACCTGTTGGGCTTTTTAAAATTTTGACTTTATTAGTCTGTACCAGCTGTTCAGAGGATACACTTATATAGCTGTAATTCTGAACAGGCAAAGGCCAGTGTAAGCTTCAGATGTGACTTCCTTGTGTATTTAAATGATTCAGAAAGAAGGAATGGAACAGGTGGGAACAAGGCAGGGCTTCTGAAATGACCCTGACAGGAGGAAGGAAGTGGCCCTCTTTGATAAGCGTGTGAATGAATTAAGACGTTGAGGAATGTTGAATAGCAAGAGGTAGTGGTAAAGTCCCTTAAACATATGGAATTAGCAAAGTCTCCAGTTCTATGTAGAATGATTTATTATTTGAAGATGATGATGGTTCAGTATCCAATAGAGAGAAGCCAGTGATGATGAAAGAGAATTATCTGAATTCTAGCAGCATAATGGATTTCTAGGATGGCTGTTTCCCTGCTTTTGAAGACGAGGGCTTTTTGGTCTTTGAGGATGAGAATTGAAACGTTTGGTACTTTTTTAAATACTTATTCTTCTTATTATATATGTACAGATGATAATTATTGAAACACCAGCTTATATTGTAATACATTTTATATTATTTATTTTTTTTTCCAATTTGTGTTAATGTTAAGGCTGGATTTGCTTTCAGTCATGCAGAAGCATGACTTATTTCCTTCAAAATTATTTTTCTACATTTTTGTAACTTAAAAGATTTGTCTATATATACTAATTAGAAATTCCTTCAGAATTTTATTTTGCTGCTTATTTGTATAAGTTTTTACTGCTGTATTTGCCTTTAGTGTTTTCCATTAGAAATCAGTTAAAGTTATAATATGGCTTGCCTTTTAGTCCCTAATATTCACTAGAATGCAATAAGATTTGCTTTGATAGTGCCTTTGCATAGTGTGCAATATAATTTTCTAGCAAATATGCTCTGTTTTATTACCTATCCCATGCCCATATTAATATATTTAATTACATATTAGTACATTTTCTTTAGCATTGGAATTTAGTATTTTCTTTTCAGAATTAATAGCTTAAGAAATCACTTTAAGGGGCACCTGGGTGGCCCAGTCGGTTAAGCCTTTGACTTCGACTCAGGTCAGATCTCACGTTCATGGGTTCGAGCCCCGTGTCAGGCTCTGTGCTGACAGCTAGCTCAGAGCCTGGAGCCTGCTTCTGGTTCTGTGTCTCCTTCTCTCTTTGCCCCTCCCTCTCTCATGTTCTGTCTCTCTCTGTATCAAAAACAAATAAAACATTTGAAAAAAAACTTAAAAAAAAGAAATCACTTTAAATTTTTTGCAAAAAATTTCTTATAAAATTGAGGTGCATCTTATATATCTGTACATTATGTATGAAAGTAAATATGATATTTACTGTAAGTAATTAATAGCTAGGTGATGTAAGAGTATCGATTTTTCTGTAACCTAAAATGATCTAATTAATGTAAATGTATGCACATTGAATTATATTTATCATAATTTTAATCTTGATGTACTTGGTTTGACAATGAAGAGATTGGCAGTAGAGAATTTGAGGAATTAGGGACATTTTATATCGATTATAGCTATTGTAGAAAATCAAAATATTAATTTTGTAGCAAGCAATACTTTGTCATTTCTGAATTCTTCTTTCTTTGTTCCAGGAAAGAAATAGTCAATTTATTAACAAATTTAGGATTTAGAAAAATAAAATACATATCTGATTTCAAATTTAATAAATAAGTTTGTCAAGATGTCTCAGGAAAACTTAAAGTTTTGTCTTGATATTTTGTGTTTAATGTCTCTTGCTGCTTTTTCTATCTGAAAATTAAAAAAAAATAAATACTGAAAGTAATATAACAAAAACTCAGGTACTCACCTTTCAAGATTAATAAATGTTAATGTTAAAGTATTTGCTTCAGTTCATTCTTTATGTAGAATAAATAAACATGTAGGTAAAGTCAAAATCTCTTTTACATGCCTTCTCTACTAACCTATATAATTGGAGAAGAAAAATGATGGAGGGAGAAGCTCCCTGTTGTTTGCTTTCCCTGCTTACAAATGGAAGCATTGAAGACACTGCAGAATTTGATTATGTTAGAAACTGTCACTCATGTAATGTCCATGTTGATTTTGCAGACAGTTTGGGAAAAAACACAACAACTAAAAAGAGATGAGTGAGAATTGAGATGATCTAAAACTCTGAGATGTTTCAACTTTGGGGTCTAAATAATTTGGACCTAGACCATTTTGCCACTCACTCTTCTCTTTTAGGGTTTATTCAGGAGCCTCCCAGTAGTCCCATGTGGGTGTCAGAGAGCACTGACTCAAAATTCTATTTATCATAATCATAGGATTTGGAAATTCAAGTCTTGGGATTATATGGCAAATCATCTTCATTTTAAAATTGAGGAAACTGACATCCAGACAGAAGAAATGTCTTCAAGACACATGGCTAACTGGTGAAGGAGCAAGGCCTGATTCTATCTGTCCCCTTTTTAATTCAGCTGTTTTCTAAGCAATTTGAATCAGAGCCAGCAATCTTAATATTCAGGAAGTTTCAAGATCATATTTCTTATACCAAATTTAGAACGGAGGGAAAACTGAAGAAATGCTTTAATTTGCCTACTGTCTAATAGGACTTAAGTTCTAAGAGAAGCTGCATAAAACAGCAGGAAGAAGTCCTTTGGATGTAAAATATCTTTTTCCAAATGAATATTGTGTGAATAAGTGGTTAACAGAGTAAAACTTCCCGGATGTCATGGACTGCCTTCAAAATACTCTTGGGGATGAAAATAACATTGGCTGAATATGCAATGATAGAAAAACAGTTTGTGCTGCTTGCTAATTCTAGAATGTCCCTATGCCCATGGAGACCTCTTTTATGTAGGTCTTGTAAGAGAATACTATGTGTGTCTTCATGCATATTTCATCAACTTTTCTTATCATTAATGTAGTCTTAAAGACTTGTCCTCATAGGCAGAAGAGAGGAACAGCACTATGTCAGGAGGGTCACATGAGTTAGCTCATTTAACTCTTCACAACAGCCTGAAAGTGCATTTTATTTAGCAGGCTCATAAGAATTTTAGAGACAACAGCTTAAAGAGAAAATTTCTTTAACATTAAAAATGACTCCTACTCAACTTGAGAATTTGTGTAATAGGACATATTCTCTACCTTCTGGAATTTTGGTTTCTGTGCTCTAGATTTGAAAATAGTTTATATTAGTAAAATGTTTGGGTACTTCCTCCAATTTTACCTTTTGATAAAGTAATAGAGTCACAGTAGCTAAGCTCAGAATAAGATAGAACTGGCACAGTTACATAAAAGCTTAGTGGCCTTGAGTTTGTTGTATAGCTCCTCATCTGTAAAACGGGCACAACGACATGTTAATTATTGTGAAAATTAGAATGGGAGCTATTATTGCTATTATGCATATAGTAATACAAAGTAAGCATGGAAAGATGTATTGCCTGTATGGTGGAACCCCATGAGTGGGATGTAAATCCCTAGATCTAGAAAGTCTTGGCCTAATTCTCTGCAAAATTGTCCTGTTTACTTTTCACTTTCCATTTTCTGCTAATTTCCTATTGAATTTGACCTATTGATGAGATCTGTGTTTCCTTCAGGTTTTGCACCATTTCCTTAAGAGATACAACTACTGACAAAATCCTGTTTTACGTTCTCATGTTTTATCATTCTATATGGCTCAGAGTGGATGAGCTGACTTGTGTTAACTGAGGGCTAGCATGGAAGTTTCAGATCACTGCAGCTTCTCTCAGCAAATTAATTGCAACCAGAAAGGCTAAGGTTATGATGGAAATCAATGACAGTCTCAGGGCAACCAGATATATTGCAGCATTTGAAACATTGATTTAAGCAACAAGTTTTTCTTGGAAATAAGACAAATCCTTAAAACTCTTGACAAAGTTTGTTTTCATCTTGAGAAGGAAGTGGGTTGCTCTGTTAATGAGCAATCAGCCCACTTATTTTCCTGGTTAGGAAAAATAAATTCTAAGAAAATCTGTTCATTTTCATTCATTGCAGCAAATTTAGCTCTCATTTCTTAACTAAGGAAAAATCACAATAATAATTCAACACAATGACAATCCAAAAAGGTATTTATACTTGGCTTTGGGATTTATTTTTGGTCTTACATTTTAATATGTGCCTGAATTTTTGTCTGAAATCTCACTCTACGCAATAAAGAAGCCACTCCTCCCCCTCCCGCCCACAAAGCGGGAGAAGAACTGGAGAGGGTAAGGAGCTGTTCAACTCTTCTTTCAGCCTTGGTCCAGATGCTCCCTGGCCCCTCAGCCAACTCTGAAATAGACATCATTTTCTTTCAGACCTAAGCTAGCCAAGCCTATTTTCCCTCTCCTCTCTCTCAAACATCCCATCTCTACTTCAGAGGGAAGAAGGAAGAATAAACAGACTGCAAACAAAGAGCTAATGTAAACAAATGATGCTGTAACTAAAAACTGAAAATCAAGATTCTCTCCAGGCATTTTGTGATCGATGTAGTAGATGTGGCACAGGACTATTGGCTATTGGAAACATGCATTTCATTTTCTGACCACTCCATCACTATTTGAGGATCCCTATGGGGCATTTCAGTACTCTAAGAAAGCTTTAACGAGTTCCAACACGTGTATAATAAACGTGAGCTCTGACATTCAATTTTGACCCAGCTTTTAAAATGGCATTAAATGTAACAAATGCAATTTCTTTTCCACTTCAGTTTTTTGCATTTTATTTGTAAGTTTTGCCACTAAAAGTGAGGTTTTCTTAGATCATAGATTCTAGGAATTAAAATGCAGTTTGAAAGACTTTTGTGGGTAACATTTCTAAAGTATTTTCCTTATTATTCACATTCTATTTTTCATTCATATATTTAGCCTTTTTTTGGTACTTCTCCTTGTTACTTAGACTTTTTAACAGAAATAATTTATTCAACATTTTTCATCAGAATTGATTTTAGAGTATCTCAAGAACCTAGCATCTGGTTATATGTTGCTTGGAAAAAGTATTTTCTTTTAAAATGTTATTTATAAACTATTTTGATACTTTTAACTACGTTAAATGAGTTAGTTGCATCATTTTCATACATGTACATAAATATATACATATAATTCTTTGTCATATTTGTTGAAAGCATTTATTGTTCAAAATCAGGATGATTTTGTAAAGTGCACCTGTGACCTGGAATGCACACCAAAAATGTTCTGGTAAGACCTAGGTTTAATCCAATCACTAGACCTTTTTCACAAATTGATAGTGAATTTGGTTAGATGCCCATTTAATGTTGAAAGTTGTGGCATGATTTTTGTGATTGTGACTTCCTTTTTTATTCCTTGACTTGTCTAGCTCTATTCAATAGGGGGAGAGAGAGAGCACTGCGGGGGGGGGGCGGGGGGAGGCTGACATGGCCCTAATAGTCTAGTGAGTTTAGAAGATTGCATATCTGATTTTAAGAAACAGCAGTTAAATCTGCTGGAGGAGGACATCTTAATGGGAACAACTGCACCACACTCAACGCACACCAGCCTTGAGGAGGTTCCTTTCTCCAAGATCTTTTCTATCTTCCTTCCCACATTATTTATCTGTTAAGGGGAAAGCAGTATGGAAAGGTCCATATTTTTCTCTAGCTGAGCATTTCCCAATGAACCCTAGATATTGTCTACCCCAAGCCCAACTCCTTTGGTAGTAAAGATAGTAAAGAGTAAAAGAATAAAACTTTGGAGATGATAGATAGATAGACAGGTAGATAGATAGATAGAAAGATAGATAGATAGATAGACAGATAGATAGATAGATAGATAGATAGATGATAGAACTAAAAAACCAATATATATTATATCTATACTAGGTGTTTTTCTGGCCAACACTTTCTCTTTGGTTTTTTTTGACAAAGTAAATGTAAAGAATCCAAAGTGTAGAAACAAAGGTCACCTACAATTAAATAAATATGAAAAAAACCTTTGAAGGTAATAATACTTTGTCAGGAAATAAAAAAATAAGTTTCTTAATGATATAATGGCATAGAGGGCTTTTCATGTAAGTAAGTATAAGATAAATTAAAATGTTCATTGAAGGTTTTCAGGAAATATCAAATTCACATATTTCATTAGTTTAAACAAAATGCAAATATGTCTATTGTATAAAATAAGTCCCAGACTGGAGATGTGCCTGTTACTGCCATCTGTTTTAATGTCTCCACTTGGATGCTTCTGATGATGGATTCCTGACCAAGACATAGAAGAAGGTAACAAATCCAGACTGATAAGAAATGAAAGCTATAACTATAAAACCCTAGTACAGAAACAAAAGGCTTTCGCTGTGTCTGGCAGTCCTCATTACCTTGTCAGGGTCAGGATGTGGCTTCAGGTTTCCTGCTGTAATGAAATTATACGAGGCTATCACTGGAGAATACGACCATCACAGAGGGCGAAGCTAGGATCAGGCCTGCAGGTTCTAGTCAGGTGTCCCTGCCCAAGTTTGTTTCCTGTAAACTTGCTTTACCCAAAGCCTGTACCTTAATGATCTCTAACATCCTCACTGCCTTAAGAGAAGGCACTTGGAGACTGCTCTTAATTTGTCTGCTTTTGTCACCAATGGCCTTTTGTCTTTTTCTCTAACCTCTGCAACATGGGAGCTGAAGAGCAAAGGGATCAGTTTTCAGCTGAACATATGTTTCACTGTATTGAAATGTACACTGCTTAATAGAGTAAACAACAGTATATCTGAGAGCCAGGAGACTGAATTCACTGATCAGTATCAAAGAGTGCTGGAGCTGTAAAGAGTAATTGGCTATTTTCTGAGGAAAGGTAGAACTCCTTTATTTAAGACAAGGCCTTCTATTCTCAAGAAAGACTAGAAATCATCATCTAGCATCACCAGGCCACGAGAATAAATCATTCTCTAATTTTTTATTTCTTTTGATAGGAAAGAGGAATTGATCTAGCCTCTTATAAAACGTAAAATAAACTTAGAAGATGCTTTGCTGCCATTTTGTTTTCCTTTGATTTTTTGACAAAGTAAAGGTAAAAGATCCTATAGTACAAAAATAAAGGTTACCTACAATTAAATAACTGTTATAAAAAACCCACAAGAAATGAGGAATGCTAATATTATTGAAATATATGAGAAATTAAACTGCTTTATTTAAAAATCAAGAATTTGGATCAAGCTTGCAGGCAATGCTATATTTAATAAAGAGGGAAAGGAAAACCTACCCAGCATTATTTTTTCGTTAAAATGTGTAAATTTTACCATTCAAAAAAGATAATTGCAGTAGTGAATATAAAAACATACTTTATATATGGCAATATTAATCAATGTAAACATGTTCCCCACATCCAGGTGTTTTTTAATGCATAAGTCCTGCTGATAATCTTGAAAATGAGATATTCTCCTTTGTAATGATGGGTGAAGACCCTGCTCTTTCCCTTCCTTCTCCCTTCTAACAGATGATGAGATCCCTATGTCCAAAGCCCTGTGATGGTTTCCTGAGACTGATCATGCTTTGTTAACTTTTGGGAATCAAAGCTTTTTATCTAAATGCAGGTTTAATGCAACTTTCCTTTTTTCATTGTACTTTGCATATGTATAAAATGTCCCAAAAGACATAATTTATTCTCCGTATCTTTGTTATACATTTCCTTTTAAAGTATTTTTTAAACAATAAAATGCAGTAACCAAATTTACATTCTTTAACTCAAAAGGTTTATTTATTTACACATAATTGATTAAAAAATTCTTTGCCCTGTGCGGTACATGGATATGTTTTGAAATCTCCAGAAAATAGAATAAAGTACTTCTTGTAAACTTACTCAGGGCATAAAATAATAGCAAAATAACTGAAAGTCTAATATACTCATTCATCAGGGTCAGATGAGTTTTTAATGTTATTTCTTCTTTTTTTTAAACCGAGAAATTTGGAGTAATGTATATTAAATCAAACATTCACTTCTGAAAATGTCTAAAACTTTCTCCAAGATTAGAGGTAATAGTATAAGAATGGCTGAATGCCTACTATGAATTTTAAATAGATTTTGAAGCATGAGATAGCATTTTATTGACAATTTAAAAATAATTTTAATGTTTATTAACCTGGAGCACTAAACCATTTTGTTATGAAGACCATAGAAAACTTTTTATGAATTTTTACCTTCTTTGATTTAAAAAAAATGAAAGGAAATTTAAGGTTGAGGAAAATATTGAGTAAATCATTGAAGTTTCAATTTGAAAGACACTTAAAAATTGAGTAATACTCAAAGAGAAATACTTATATTAAGTAACCATACTAAAATAATTTTTGTATAGTTCTAAGCCTTAGAGAAACTTTGTTGTTATTTATACATGTTTTGAATTTTTATATTTATTTTTCCATTTTTATTAGTTTTCACACATTGCTTTAGTAAAGTCTTTATCACTTGTATGTTTTATTCTTTTAAACAGTGTTTTAGCTTTTATGTTTTTGTTAGGATTGACATGATATTCTTTAGGATTAAGCATTTTCTTTGTGAAAATGAGAAGTGTTAAGGCAAATATTTTGGACAGCGTTTTGATTAGGACTAATTCAAAGATTTATAATTTCTAGGAAAGGAATAAGATACACTTAGAAAGCAAATTCAAATGACTTTTTATAACAATTAAAAATTATGTGCTCTGTTCAGTATTTTAAGATTTAAGAGAGGAAGAGTTCCAAGGGACTGATTTTAAAAATACATTATTACATTCAGCCAGAAGGGGGCACAAAAGAATATGCAATGACTTTGAAACACTTTCTTCTCTAGAGTTCCAGTATGACAAAACACTTAATCATGCTCCTGATGATAAAAATAAAACCACATGTTCAAAATTGGGAAAAATGAAGTTTAAACTAAACTTGAAAAGTCCCCCATGAGAAAGAGAAAAAAATACAGATTTGAAGAAATGCCTCTGAATATGGATTTTTTTTAGGTCTTTAAAAAATGGCTTTAAATGAAAAAGAATGAAATATGGCCATTTGTAGCAAGGTGGATGGACCTCGAGGGTGTCATGCTAAGCGAAATAAGTCAGGCGGAGGACAGATACCATATGTTTACACTCATAGGTTTAACAGGAGACCAGGAGAAACCTAATGGAGGACCAGGGGGAGGGGAAGAGGGAAAGAGAGTTGGGGAGAGACAGGGACGCAAAACCTGAGAGACTATTGAATACTGAAAATGAACCGAGGGTTGAAGGGGAAGGGGGAGGGGGGAAAAGAGGTGGTGATGATGGAGGAGGGCACTTGTGGGGAAGAGCACTGGGGTTGTATGGAAACCAATTTGACAATAAACTATTTTTTAAAAATGGCTTTAACTAGTTATAAAGGACGACATGTTGCTTAATTACATTTATATGAAATGCCTCAAATAAAAAAATCTATAGAGACGGAAAGTAGATGATTGTTTACTGCTGTGGTGGAAAGGAAGCTCTGGGATGATGGCTCAGGGGGATGATGGTTCAGGGAAGTAGGGGTTCTTTGGGGTAAAAGAACATTCTAAAATTATGGCGATGGATTTAAAAGTCTGAATATATTTTAAAAATCATTGAATTATACACTTTAAATGAATAAATTATATGGTATAAATTTCAAAATCTTAATGTGGAAAACTCTAAATTTATTTTCTAAAGAGTATTAATAGGTTTTTGGATAACAATTATGAGAAGAATTAATAATTTAAATTTATGTCAGTAATTTCATTTCAAACAAATGTAGATTATATTATTTTATATGAACCCAAAATAGTTTATCAGGAGAGAGATTAAGTCTGCCAGGAGAAACTCTCTGGACAGAGGAGTGCAGAGCTTCAGGTTCTGAGCCTGACTTTTGCACAAGCTCACTGGTGGCTTTGGGTAATTTTCTTTTCCTTTCTAGATTTGTTTTTCTTATTTGTAAAATGATTGGCTGAGTTTTATCTTTCAGGTGTCATTAGAATCTTCTCAGCTTATTTGTGACTTAGTGAAAACCTAGAAGCCTTTCTTTTAATTTCCAGCCACCTCTGTATAAGATTTACACATTATTTGAGTAAGGGTGGAGAAACAATTTTATTGTCTAACATTTGCTAAGCCTGCTTTGGAAACAGCTGTTTGAATCTTGCTAAAGTACTTGGATTTGGACGTCTGAATAAAATATTACTTACATTTTAAAGTTTTAATAAAATTAGACTTTTATTAAAAATACTTAATTAAAATTATAAGAATTTCCAAAACTGGAATTTTATATGTAATAAATGATAGAGCAGGCAGTCATATATATATTATATATTATATATATAATAAATTATAGTCTAATTATGTCCCTTGACTTTTTAACTTAACATTTTTAAATTTAGAGAAGTGGTGATATGTATTTTTCAGACACAGGAAGATTTTCAGAGAAATGTGTTTTGAATTATAGAAAGAAAAATTCTAAATTGATTAACTTAACCCCCTACTTCTTTATGAAGAAAGATCTCTTGTGGTTCAATTTTGAATTCTCTCATTTCACCAAATCTTTATACAACCAATATTTGTAACATACTAACTTTTAATTTTTGGGTTTTTTTCCCTCTTCAGGATAACACTTTAAAGATATCAAAATAAAAAACTATTTGTCTGGCTTTCCCAAATATATACAACCTCACAGTATTGTGCTCTTACAACATACTGAGCTAAGATGATAAAGTAGGTGAACTCAAATCCTTCCCTTTCATGGTCTTATTGCTTTCCACCAGCATCCAGTATGCAAAAAGAAGGTTGAAAACCACCAAAAGCATCAAAGTAGAAAAGCTGCAAAGCCTTGAGGAAACAGCCTTCCTGTATCAGGTGTTGGTTTGCTTTTCTTTAGTTCAGAGTAGTAACTATGTCTGCATTATTTCTCTTGAGAAATATCTTTGCTATTAAATATTTCAACTCTTTGAATGTAGAGCATCTGTCATTTATAGGGAAAATCTTAGAATTGGCAAAGTCCTTTGAAGCTATCTGGCCAATTTCTTATCCACTAAGTAAGACAAGTGCTACTTGTTATGTTGAACACTAGTTGCTACATGTAAGTGATGAGTCACTAAATTCTACTCCTGAAACTAATATTACACTATATGTCAACTAGAATCTAAATAAAATTTGAAAAGAAATAAGATAAGTGCTTTTATTAAATCTTTTTGCATTAAGGATATGTTATTCTCTCCCCCTCCCCCCCCCGCCCCCCGCCCAGGAACAAGTGGTTACTACATTGCTTTAGAGCAATGAACTGCTTTTGTGTAATCATAGCTAGACCTCTCTCACAACACAGGGGTGACTCTATAGCTATCCAGTCTGCCTATCCAGTGCTCAAGCCATTTAACTCCCCTGCTGAAGTGTTCCACCATTTCAGAGCCAGACTGTGTTGTCTTAGACTGGAGGAGAAAGTCACCATTGAAGACCTGGATGCCTGTCCAGCACGAAACTGTGCTCATCTGAGCAGTGATCTTCTATTTACATATAGTACCTAGAGTATAATATATAAGAGTAATAAGGCCAACCCTACTAGTATGTTAAATATATTTTCTTACTTTAGGATGATGAGCACAGATGCATTAGGCTCTTGTTGCAGGCATTCCCAGTATACTTTTATCGGAAACAATTGATTTAGGAAGTTTCTTTTTCACAATCAAAGCATTTGTTGAGCAGTTAAAGGATCTATGATGCCCTATGATTAAAAAACAAAGAGTATTGCTTAGATTTGAGTTCTCTGCTTGCTTATAATTTATATAGTAAGGAGATATGGAATTATATTGTAATGATTCAGAGATGGCAAAATAACAATTTAAAGTTGTGTATAATTAGTTAAATATTTATGTAAAAACCATCTTTGACATTTATGTAAAAACCATCTTACTGATCTAATGCAAAGATGGTGACTGCATCCTTTTCTCTTTCTATTCTGCCTTCCAGGTTTTTAAAAAGTGAATGGAAGTTAAATCACAGAATGAATGAATCAATGAGAGAATAAATGAATGAAAAGCTACTTTGTGTACGTGTATGTATATGAGCAGACAGACATAAACACTTTGTCTTCCTGATGCCCATGCAATATGAGTTATAGGGGCACATTTTCTTGACTGAAATAGACAAAGAAGCTCAACACATGGAACGTAATGTTGAAAAGTGACAGGAAAAACAAAGTGATTAAGACATTAGTCTAAGCACTTCAGCATTTCAGTTTATATATTCAGATCTCATTGTAACCATTTGGATGTTAGAGCTTCATTTTTTTACTCTATTTATTTACATGTTTTAGCTGACATAGGTAGAACCAATGCTCAGAGAGAACAAAAATAATGAACACCTGACATTTAAAAATCAGGATTAGAAGAGTCTTTGAGAAGTAGAGGTAATTGGCTTTGTTTTACTATTTTCAGAACATGAAATTTTATTATATGTTGCTTTATAACATACTTTTTTCCCAGTTATTGAAAAAATAGCTGGCATACATCTCTGTATAAGATTAAGGCATACAGCATGATGGTTTGATTTACATATATTGTGAAATGATTACTATAATAGGTTCAACTAACTTCCATCTTTTCATATAGATATAAAAAGAAAAGAAAGAAAAGGATAAAGAGGAAAATGTTTCTTATTTTCTATCTGGTTTTTTTTGATCCCACATATAAGTTAAATCATGTAGTACTTGTCTGACTTATTTCATTTTGCATAGTGCTTTTAAAGTCCACCCTTGTTGTCAGAACAGCTGAATGTACACACACACACACACACACACACACACACACACACACTCACACACACGTGTACCATAACTTCTTTATCCATTCATCCATAAGTGGACACTTACTATTTCCATGTTTTAGCAATCATGCTACTGTGGACCTAGGAATACAGGTATCTCCTCAAGTCAGTGACTTTCTTATCTTTAGAGTTATTCCCAGAAGTGAAATTGCTGGATAATATGGTAGTTCTATTTTCAGTTTTTTGAAGACCCTCCAATCTGTTTCCCACTGTGGATGTACCAGTTAACAATACCACCAATGATGCACAAGGGCTTCCTGTTTTCCATTTCCAGGGCATAATTTTTTTTTAATCGCTTGTCTTTTGGATGATGGCCATTTTAACGGGCATGAGATGATATCTCATAGTGGTTTCAATTTGCATTTTGCTAATGGTTAGTGATGTTGAGCATCTTTCCATGTACCAATTGGTCTTTTGTGTATCTTTTTTGAAGAAATATCTATTAAGGTCCTTTGCCCGCTTTTTATTAAATATAAATTTTAGTTAACATACATTTTTCCACTTTTTAATTAGGTTACGTGTCTTTTTGCTATTGAGTTGTAAAATATCTTTATATATTTTGGATTTTAACCCTCTATCAGATATATGATTTGCAAATATTTATTCTCATTCCATTGGTCATCTTTTCACAGTTGTTAATGATTTCTTTTGCTGTGTAGAAGCTTTGCAGTTTGATGTAGTCCCCACTTGTTTTTGTTTGTTGTTGCTTGTATAGTTGTAATGTCCAAAAACTCATTTCCTAGATTCATGTCAAGAAGGTTTCTTCCTATGTTTTCTTCTAGAAGTTTCATGGCTTCAAGCCTTATATTGAAGTCTTTAATTCATTTCAAGTTAGTTTCTGTGAATGGTGTAAACTATGGGTCCAGTTTCATTCTTTTAGATGTGAATATCCAATTATTTCCACATCATTTATTGAAGAAACAGTATTTTCTCCACTGAATATTCTTGGCTTCCTTGTTGAATACTAGTTGACTATTTATGCTTGGGTTTATTTCTGAACTCTTGATTCTGCTCTATTGATCTATTTGTTGTCATGTTTTGATACTGTTTTGATGACTGTCACTTTATAGTCTAGCTTGAAATCAGAAAGTATATCTCCTGCTCTGTGTTCCTTTCTCAGGATTTCCTTAACTATTTCTTTGACTATTTCCTTGACATTTTTGATTCCATATAAATATTAAGAATATTGTTTTCTATTTCTGAAGAAAATGAAATGGAATCTTGACAAAGATTGTATTGATTCTATAGATGGCTTTTAGTATTTTAACATTATTAATTCTTCCAATTCACAGGATACCTTTCCATTTATTTGTGTCTTCTTCAATTTCTTTTATCAATGTCTTATGCTTTTCAACATAGATATCTTTCCTTACACTTATTTTTCAGTATTTTATTGTTTTTGATGCTATTGAAAATGGCATTTATTTTTTTATTTCGTTTCAGAAATTTCATTATTAAAGTATAGGAACAGTACTGATTTTTATATGTTGATTTTGTATCCTGTGATTTTGCTGAATTCACTGATTATATCTAATAAAATTTTTTGGTTGAGTCTTAAGGATTTTCTATTTATAAAATCATGTCGTCTGCAAATTTTCTTGCCTGATTGTTCCATCTAGAACTTCTAATACCATGCTGAATAAGAGTGTTGAGAATGGGCACCACTATCTTGTTCCTGACCTTAGAGGGAAACCTTCTAACCTTTCACTATTGAGTATTATATTAATTGTGGGAATGTCATATATGGCCATTATTGTGTTGAGATATGTTCCTTCTATGCTTAATGTGTTAAGAGTTTTTATAATGAATGGATACTGAATTTTGTCAAATGCTTTTTCAGCGTCTATTGAGATGATCATATGATGATTTTCTTTTATTCTATTAATGTGATGTATCATACTGATCGGCTTGCATATGTCAAACCAGTTTTGCATTCTAGGGATAAATCCTATTTGATAATTTTGAATAGGTTTTTTAATGTGCTGTTGAAATCAGTTTTCTAGTATTTTACTAAGAATTTTTGCATCTATACTCATAAGAGATATTGGCCTATAGTTTTTTTTTTTTTTTTTTTTGGTAGTAGTACTGTCCTTTGCTGGTTCTGGTATACAGATAATGCTGACTTCATAAAATGAATTTGGGCCTGTTCCTTCCTCTTCAATTTTTTAGAAGAGTTTGAGAAGGATTGATGTTAATTCTTTCTTTATTTCTTTAATGTAATTTATTGTGAAATTGGCTTACATACAACACCCAGTGCTCGTTCCAACAGGTGCCCTCCTCAAACCCTCACCCCCTACCCCCATCCACACTCAGTTTGTCCTCTGTATTTGAGAGTCTCTTGTGGTTTGCCTCCCTTCCTCTTTGTTTGTAACTGTTTTTCCCCTTCCCTTCCCCCATGGTCTTCTATTAAGTTTATCAAGATCCACATATGAGTGAAAACATATGATATCTGTCTTTCTCTGACTGACGGATTTCACCAGCATAAAACCTTTCATCCACATTGCTGCAAATGGCATGGTTTCATTCTTTCCCATTGCTGAGTAGTATTCAATTGAATATATAAACCACATTTTTATCCTGGTGTGAATTCTTTTAATGTTTGATAAAATTCATCAATGAAGACATCTGGTCCTGGGTTTTTCTGTGTTGGGTGAGTTTTGATTACTGATTCAATTACCTTACTAGCAATTGGTTTATTCAGATATTATTTATATCTTCCTGATTCAGTCTTGGGAAGTTGTATGTTTCTAAGAATTTTTCCATTTTTTCCTAGGTTTTCCAGTTTGGTGGCAAATAGTTGTTTAAATTTGCTTCTTAGGATCCTTTGAATTTCTGTGATACTGTGATATTAGTTAAAAGTTCTGCTTTTTCACTTGTAATTTTGTTGATTTGAGTCCTTTCTTTTTTATCCTTGGCTAGTTTAGGTAAGAGTTTGTCAATTTCATTTGTCGTTTCAAATAACCAACTCTTAGTTTAGTTTTTCCTTTCTATAGTTTTTCAGTTCTCTACTTCATTTATTCTTTTTTCTTTTTTACCTAGGCTTCACACCCAGCAGGAATTGAACTCATGACCCTGAGATCAAGACCTAGCTGAGATCAAGAGTCCAACGCTTAACTGACTGAACCACCCAGGCATCCCTCATTTATTTCTGCTTTAAGCTTAATTATTTCCTTTCTGCTGTTAACTTTGGGTTCAGTTTGTTCTTCTTTTTCTAGTTCTTTAAGGCACTCAGTTAGGTGGTTTATTTGGGATCTTCCTTGTTTCTTACTGTAGGCATTTTAGTTTTATGAATCCCTCTTAGAACTGCTTTTGCTGCATCCCATAAGTTCTGGTATACTGTTTTCCATTTTGGTTTGTCTCAAGAAATTTTTTCATTTTTCCTTTAATTTCCTCTTTGATTCTTGATTGTTCAGGAAAGTGATGTTTAATTTTCAGTGTTTGTGAACTTTCTGGTTTTCCTCTTATTATTGATTTCTAGTGTTATGCCATTGTGGCCAGAGAAGATGCTTGGTATGATTTAAATCTTTTCTGAATTTTTAAAAACCTTTGTTTTCTGTTTCTTATTTATTTTTGAGAGACAGAAAGAGACAGCACAAGCAGGGGAGGGTCAGAGAGAGAGGAAGACACGGAATCTGAAATAGTCTCCAGGCTCTGTGCTGACAGCTCAGAGCCTGACACAGGCCTCGAACCCATGAACTGTGAGATCGTGACCTGAGCCGAAGCTGGACGCTTAACTGACTGAGCCACCCAGGTGCCCCATCTTTTTTGAATTTTCTAAGACTTGTTATGTGGGATAACATGTGGTCTAACATATGGTATTCTAGAAAATGTTCCATGTGCACTTGAGAAGAATGTTTATTCTGCCATGATTAGATACAATATTTTGTATATGTCTATTAGTTCCATTTGGTCTATAGTGTTGTTCAAATATGCTGTTTCCTTATTGATTCTCTATCTGGATGATAATTTCCTTGTTTAGAGTGGAATATTAAAGTCTACAATAATATTTATATTACTGTTTTTCTCCTCTTAGTTCCATTATTTACTTCACGCATTTAGGTACTCTCATGTCAGGCAAATAAAAATCTACAATTTTTGTATCTTCTTGATGTGTTGATCCCTTTATTATTATATAATGGCTTTGTATCTTTTATGATTTTTGGTTTAAAGTATATTTTGCTTGATATAAATATAGCTACTCCTGTTTTTTTTAATTGTTATTATTTGCTTGAAATGTCTTTTTCCATTCCTTCACTCTTAGTCTAGGTGTGCCTTTAAGGCAAAAGTGAGTTTTCTGTAGACAGCATATTGTTGGATTTTGTTTTTTAAAATTTTAATTAATTAATTTTATTCCATCCAGGCTTCCATCCTATGTCTTTTGATTGGCACATTTAAATCGGGTATCTTTAAAGCAATTATTGATAGAAAAGGGCTTACTATTGCCATTTTGTTAATTATTTTCTGGTTGTTTTGTAGATGCATTGCTTTTTGTTTCTTATCCTGCTCTTTTTTGGTGTGTTTTAATATAAGCATGCTTTGACTTCTTTATTGTGTTTTTTTGTGTGATTACTACAAGACTTTCTCTCTTTCTTTAAAATTTGTTTATTTTTAAATTTACATCCAAGTCAGTTAGCATATAGTGCAACAATGAGTTCAGGAGTAGACTCCAGTGATTCAACCCCTATGTATAACACCCAATGCTCTTCCCAAAAAGTGTCTTCCTAAATGCCCCTTACCCATTAAGCCCGTTCCTCCTCCTACAGCCTCTCCAGCAACGCTCTCTTCTCTATATTTGAGTCTTTTATGTTTTGCCCCCTCTCTGATTTTATATTATTTTTTTGTTCTTCCCTTATGTTCATCTGTTTTGTATCTTAAATTCCTCATCTGAGTTAAGTCATATGATATTTGTCATTCTCTGACTGACCAATTTTGCTTAGCATAATACCCTCTACTTCCATCTATGTAGCTGCAAATGGCAAGATTTCATTCTTTTTGATTGCTGAGTAATACTCCATTGTATACATATACCACTTCTTCTTTATCCAGTCATCCATTGATGGGTATTTTGGCTCTTTTCATTCTTTGGCTATGGTTGACAGTGCTGATATAAAAATTGGGGTGCATGTGCCCCTTCCAAGCAGCACACCTGTATCACTTGGATAAATACCTAGTAGTGCAGTTTTTGGGTTGTAGGGTAGTTCTATTTTTAATTTTTTGAGGAATCTCCATACTGTTTTCCAGAGTGGCTGCACCAGTTTGTATTCCCACCAGCAGTGCAAAAGAGATCCTCTTTCTCCACATCCTAGCCAACATCTGTTGTTGCCTGAGTTGTTAATTTTAGCCATTCTGTTGGACGTGAGGTGGTATCTCATTGTGGTTTAATTTGTATTTCCATGATGATGAGTGATATTGAGCACTCTTTTCATTATCTGTTAACTATGTGGATGTCTTCTTTGGACATGTATATTCATGTCTTTTGCCCATTTCTTTACTGGATTATTTGTTTTTCAGGTTTAGAGTTTAGTAAGTTGTTTATGGATTTTGGATACTAAGCCTTTATCTGATATGTCATTTGCAAATATCTTCTCCCATTCCATCAGTCGTCTTTTAGTTTTGTTGATTGTTTCCTTCACTGTACAGAAACTCTTAATTTTGACAAGGTTCCAGTTGTTCATTTTTGTTTTTGTTTCCTTTGCCTCCAGAAACATATTGAGTAAGAAATTGCTGTGGCTGAGATCAAAGAGGTTTTTGCCTGCTTTTTCTTAAAGGATTTTGATGACTTCCTATCTTACATTTAGGTCTTTCATCCATTTTGAGTGTATTTTTGCCTAAGAAAGTGGCCCAGGTTCATTTTTCTGCGTGTTGCTGTCCAGGTTTCCCAGCCCAACTTGCTGAAGAGACTGTCTTTTTCCATTGGATATTCTTTCCTGCTTTGTCAAAGATTAGTTGGCCATATGTTTTTGGGTCCATTTCTGTGTTCTCTATTATGTTGCATTGATCTGAGTGTCTGTTCTTATCCCAGTACCATTCTGTCTTGATGATTACAGCCTTGTAATACAGCTTGAAGTCCAGGATTGTGATGACTCCAGATTTGATTTTCTTTTTAAGATTGCTTTGGCTATTTGGGCTCTTTTCTGCTTCCATGCAAATTTTAGGAATGTTTGTTCTAGCTCTGTGAAGAATGCTGGTGTTATTTTGATAGGGATTGCATTGAATATGCAGATTGCTTTGGGTAGTATTGACATTTTAACAATATTTGTTCTTTCTATCCAGGAGCATGAAATATTTTTCCTTTTTTGTGTGTGTCTTTTTCAATTTCTTTCATCTACTTTCTATAGTTTTCAGTGTATAGATTTTCACCTCTTTATTTCTAGGCATTTTATTGTTTTTGATGGGATCATTTTTTGATTTCTCCTTCTGTTGCTTCATTATTGGTGTTAGGAATGCAACCCATTTTATTGGCATAATTGCTCATAATATCTTCTTATTATTCTTTGTATTTCTGCTATGTTGGTTGTGATCTCTCCTCTTTCATTCCTGATTTTATTTATTTGGTTCCTTTTCTTTTTTTTTTTTGATCAAACTGTCTAGATGGTTATCAATTTTATCAATTTTATCAATTATGTTAATTCTTTCAAAGAACCAGCTCCTGGTTTCATTGCTCTTTTCTACTTTTTTTGTTGTTATTTCAATAGCATTGATTCTTTATCATTTCCTTTCTTTTATTTGTTGTTCTTTTTCCAGCTCTTTGAGGTGTAAGGTTAGGTTATGTATCTGAGACCTTTCTTCCTTCTTTAGGAAGGCCTGGATTGCTATATATTTTCCTCTTATGACTGCCTTTGCCGTGTCCCAGAGGTTTTGGGCTGTGGTGTTATCAATTTTATTGGCTTCCCAGTACTTTTTAATTTCCTCTTTAACTTTTTGGTTAGCCCATTCATCCTTTAAAAAAAATTGTTAATGTTTATATTTATTTTTGAGACAGAGAGAGACAGAGCATGAGCAGGGGAGGGGCAGAGAGAGAGGAAGACATGGAATCTGAAGCATGTTCCAGGTTCTGAGCTGTCAGCACAGAGCCCAATGTTGGGCTCGAAATCATCAACTGCGATATCATGACCTGCGCCAAAGTCAGCTACTTAACAGACTGAGGCACCCGGTCTGCCCAGCCCACTCATTATTTAGTAGAATGAGTTTTAGTCTCCAAGTATTCACTATCTTTCCAGATTTTTTGTTGTGTTTGATTTGACTTTCATAGCATTGTGGTCTGGAAATATGCATAGTATTATTTCAATCATTTTGTACTTGTTGAGGGCTGATTTGTTGTCCCAGTATGTGATCTATTTTCAAGAATGTTTCATGTGTATCTGAGATGAATGTGTATTCTGCTGCTATAGGATGAAATGTTTTGTATGTATCTGTTAAGATTATCCTGTCCAATGTGTCATTTCAAGTCATTGTTTTATTGCTGATTTTCTTTTTAGAGGATCTGCCCATTGCTGTAAGTGGGGTGTTGAAGTCCCCTACTATTATGGTATTATTATCAATGAGTTTCTTTATATTTTCGATTATCTGATTTATAAAATTGGTTGCTCCACGTTTGGAGCATAAATATTTACAATTGTTATGTCTTCTTGCTGGATAGAACCCTTAATTATGATATAATGCCCTTCTTCATCCCTTGTTACAGACTTTACTTTAAAACCTTGATTGTCTGACATAAGTATGGCTACTCCAGCTTTCTTTTGATGAGCATTAGCATGATAGGTGGTTCTCCATCCCCTTACTTTCAAGCAGAAGGTGACTTTAGGTCTAAAATTGGTCTTTTGTAAACAGCACATAGATGGGTCTTGTTTTATTATCCATTCTGTTATCTTATGTCTTTTGATTGGAACATTTATTCCATTGACATTTAGAATGAGTACTGAAAGATATGAATTTGTTGCCATTATATTGCCTGGTAAGTTGGAGTTTCTGGTAGCGTTCTCTGGTCCTCTCTAGTCTTTGTTGCTTTTAGTCTTTTTGTTTCATTTTGTTTTTGTTTTTGTTTTTGTTTTTTGTTTTTTCTCCCCTCAGAGAGTCCTCCTTAAAATTTCTTGCAGGGCTGAATTAATGGTCACAAACTCTTTTAGTTTTTATTTCTCTGAGAAATTTTATATGTCTCCTTTTATTTTGTTTGTGTTTGTTTGTTTATGTTTGAGAGAGAGTGTATGCTAGTGGGGGATGGGCTTAGAGAGTGGGAGACAGAATCTGAAGCATGCTCCAGGCTCTGAGCTGTCAGCACAGAGCCTGATGTGGGGGCTTGAACTTAAGAATTGTGAGATCATGACCTGAGCTGAAGTTGGACGCTTAACTCACTGAGCCAGCCAGGCACCCCATTATCCTTCTGTTTTGAGTGACAGTCTTTCTGGATAAGGAATTCTTGGCTACATATTTTTTTGACTCAGCACATTGAATATAACCACTACTCCTTTCTGGGCTGCCAAATTTTTGTAAATAGGTCTGCTGCAAACCCTATCTGTCTTCCCTTGTAGGTTAGTAACTTCTTTTCCTTGCTGCTTTCATGATTCTTTCCTTGCCTGAGTATTTTGTGAATTTGACTATAATATGCCTTTTATTGGTTGGTTTTGTTGATTTTATAGAAGTTCTCCATGCTTCTGGATTTTGATTTTTGTGTCTTTTCCCAAGTTAAGAGAGTATTTTGAAATGATTTTCTCACAATAAACTTTCTACTCCTTTTTCTCTCTCTTCCTCATCTGGGACCCCTATGATTCTGATGTTATTTCTTTTACTGAGTCACTAAGTTCTCTAATTTTTATATAGTGCTTTTTTTGGCCTTAGTCTCCCTCTTTTTTTTTTTTTAATGGTTCATTATTCTCCATAAGTTTGTCCTCTATATCACTGATTCACTGCTCTGCTTCATCCATCCTTGCCTCACTGGCATCCATTCAAGGTTTCAGCTCATTTCATCCTGACTAGCTTTCACTTCTTTTATCTCTGCAGAAAGGGATTGTAATCTATTTTCAACCCAGCTAATATTCTTTTTATTGTGATTCTAAATTGTGGTTCAGACATCTTGGTTGTATCTGTCTTGATTAAGTCCCTGGCTATCATTTCTTCCTGTTCTTTCTTTGGGGGTGAATTCCTTTGTTTCATCATTTTGAAGGAAGAAAAGGAATTAAGAAAGTTAAAAAAAATTAAAAACTTAAAAACAAAAAAAATCAAATAAGGATGCTGGATCCTAGGTGTGTTTTGGTCTGGTTGTTGAAAGAAGCTTAATAGAATAGAGAAAAGGGGAAAAGAAAAGAAAAGGGAGAAAAGGGGGGGAAAGGAAAACATTTAAAATTTGAAAAAGTAAGCGGCGCCTGGGTGGCTCAGTCGGTTAAGCCTCTGACTTCGGCTCAGGTCAGATCTCACATTTGTGGGTTCAAGCCTCACATCAGGCTCTGTGCTGACAGCTAGCTCAAAGCCTGGAGCCTGCTTCCGATTTTGTATCTCCTCTCTCTGCCCCTCCCCCTCTCATGCTCTGTCTCTCTCTGTATCAAAAATAAAAAAAACATTAAAAAAATAAAAATAAATAAAATTTGAAAAAGTGAAAAGAATAAAGTAGAATAAAATGAAATGATAAAAGTAAGATAGAATTTTGAAATTTACAAAAAAGTAAAAAATATAGTAGAAAAAATAAGGAAAATCTTTTTTATAAAAAAGGAGAAATAAAAATAAATTTTTCTTTCTGTATTTAAGAAGAAAAGAAAAAGGAAAAAATATTGAGTAAATGCACCAGCGAACAGAATAAAATATAAATGAAATTACATCCATTTTACCCTAGAAGTTAAACTATGAAGCACTTTATAATCCGTAAACTAAGCAGGCAGAGAGACTGGGTTTAGTGTAATGGTTCCATTCTTCATTAGATGGCACTACTTAGCTTACTGGGTTGTGTTGTTATGGTGCTTCTATATACATGAGATGTGTGGGAAGGGTGATAATGGTGTCACCCAGCTGCTCAGTCTTTAGGATCAGAACTCTGCTCTCCCCAACCAGCAATCAAGCCCCTCTCCTTTGTCTGTGATTTCTATCACTCCCCGCTTCTGTACTGTCCATGATCAAGCCATCTGGTTGCCAGGTAGCACCTCTCTCCTGAGTTTTATCTCAGATGAGGTTGTGTTTCCAAACCCCTCACTTCTGAGGAACTGAGGTTTTGACCTGCTCTGACCCTAATGGAGAGGGTCGTGCTCAGCAATGACTGGGTGCCAGCCCACTCCCAGGAATGTTTAAGTGACTGTGCTGCTGTCAATGTCCAGAGACTGCAGCCAAGTGTCATCCTGCCCCAGAAAAAGTTTATGCAATCATGTAGCAGCAGAGTTTCAGGGATGATGGTAACTTACAACACACATCTGGTGCTTTGTTCCAGCACCAGTGAATGTGGTTGATCTTCAGGGTCCCCAGGGACCAATGCCTGCCAAGTTCTCTGGTTTAAGTTGTGCAGATTGTTGTGTTAATCCTCAAATCAGTCTTCTAGGTTTGTGAGATGGTTTGGTGTTGATCTGGCTGCATTTCAAGTATGAGAGATGAAAAACAAACTTTCATGCTATTCTGCTATCTTGGCCCCCTCTACAAGATTTTTTAAGATGGTTAACATGAGGCTTACATAAAATATCTTAAAATTATAACACCCTATTTTATTTTATTTATTTGTATATTTTACATTTATTTTAGATTTCACTTTTTACATTATTTCCACACCCAATGTTGGGCTCAAACTCACAACCTCGAGATCAACAGTCAAATGCTCTATTGAATAAGCCAGCCAGTTACCTCTATAACGCCCTATTCTAAAGTGATGACAACTTAACTTTAATACAATTTGTTTGCCTTATACTTTTACTTCTTTCTTTCATGTTTTAGTTAATTGTTATTATATTTTATGTTTCTTTTTAAGTATAACTAATAGTCATTGTCCTTGTAATTTTTTGTCACATGAAAACTTTTAAACTGCCATTGTAAACCTATTACTACATATTGATCATTACCAATGATATTTATGCTTTTTGTTTTTATGATATTAATTATGTGTTCTTTTACTTCTACTCCTAGATCTCTCTTTAGTATTTCTTATAAGACAAGTCCAAGAGTAATAAACTCTCAGTTTTGTTTGTGCAGAAAAGTATTTTATTTCTGAACAAATTAAGGAGGCTTCATTTCTGAAGGAGAACTTCACCAGGAATACAATTCTTGGTTGACAGTTATTCTCTTTCAGTCTTCTGAGTTTATCATCCCATTATCTCCTGGCCTGGAAAATTTTTACTGAGAAATTTGACAGTAATGGGGTTTCTTTATATGTAACTTCTGTTTTTTCTTTTGTAGCTGTTAAAATTCTTTGTCCTTGACTTTTGACATTTAATTATAATGTGTTTCAGGATAGCCCTAATCAGGTTCAATCTACTTGGGATCCTTTGGGGCTCATGGATCCAGAGGTCCATTTATCTTTCCACGTTTAGAAAATTTTTAGCCATGTTGCTTTAAATATGTATGTCTTCTCTTTCTTTTATTCCTTCTGAGATTCCCATAAAGCAAATATGCTTTCCTTTCATTATGTTCCATAATCCATGTAGGTTTTCTTATTCTTTTTTCTTTTCATTCCTCTGACTGGGCAATTTCCAGCGTCCTATCCTCCAGGTCCCTGATTCTCTACCTTACATGGTCAAGTCTACTTTTAAAACTCTCCATTGAATTCTCAGTTCAATTGTTATATATTTAAACTCTAAGATTTTTGGGTGTGTGTGTGTGTGTGTGTGTGTGTGTGTGTGTGATTGCTATTGACTTGTCAAATTTCTCATTTTGCTCATGCATTGCTTTCTTATTTTTGTTTAGTTGTCTGTTTGTGTTTTCATGTAGGTCAGTAAACGTCCTTAGGAAGATTATTCTGAATTCTTTGTTTGATAGTTCATAGATCTCCATTTCTTTAAGGTCACTTATTGAAACATTATTAGTTTCCTTTCCTCGTGTCAAATCTACCTGATGTTTTGTGATCAGTGACTTGTTATGTTAGTGTCTGCACATTTGAGTACCAGGGTTCTCCCTTGCAGACTTACAGGTATGCTTTGATAGAGATAGGCTGGTCACTTCAGTTTGGTTTTTTAATGTGTTTGCTAGTAATGTCTTTGGGCAGGTGGGGCTTGCTATGATGAAGTAACTATCCAAAGTTTGAGTAAAGGAGTGGAGGTGGGTATCCCATTGTCTAAGAGCAGTTGGATAGGACTGCTGGCCTGGTAGGATGCACACCACAGTTGCCTGAATTCTCTGTTCAGGCTTACTTGAGGGTAGGACCTGGGAACCATATTCAGTAGTAGTTGGGGCCTTGAATTAGCACTCCTTGTAAGGCAAGGGAGTAGACTATTATGTAGAGCCTGTACAACCTATTGTTTGGGGGTCCAAATCAGACCTAAGTATGCACTGAATTCCCCAGTCAGTAAGGAAAAATCTTCAACCATTATTGCCTTAAATATACTTTTAAATATATGGTGTCACCATCTTTTTCTGAAGATGGGGGAAACTAAAATCTGTGCTCCTTTTTAAATTCCACTGTACATAGGGATGTTTAATGTCTCTGCAGCTTCCCATGTGCTCTGGTTAAGTTCTCTGGTTAGACAGACTGAGGGCTGTATTCAGAGATGAGTAGGACTATGAATTAGATTTCCTGCTGTAATGCAGTGGGAAAAGCAGCTCTAAGCTGGTAAAGCTCTTTTGTTGTCTAAACTCAAGTTGATCTGCACTCTAAGTTCCTTGGCTGAATAGGGCCACTAGCTTTATTCTGCAAACTATTGATTCTGTCTGTCTTTCTCTTGGCTCAGGATCCACTGGACTGCCCAGTTTTCCTGTGTTTTTGACAGCTCTTCTGGTCAGATAGGTGCAGGAGACACTCTCTACCATGGATAGGGATATGTCCCAGCCTTCCAGCTTAGGTGCAAGAGAGATAGGCCCCGCCAGGCTAGTCTCAATTTTCCAAACAAGATATCCAGTTTCGAGAGGCCAGTAGCTATTCTTATCTTTGTCTGTGAATTAATTGCCCTGCCTGTTTGTAGCATGGAAAGACTCCACTTGGTACAGCCTTTGTTCTGGGCATGATCATCTCTACCTACCCATTTTTCAGGACAATCACTGCTGAGATGCTCAATTACTACTAGGAGCTGTCACCAAGTCTTCTGGTCAGATGGGGTCAGCTGAGCTGTGACTGAGCACCTTGTCTGGGTGTGGCAAAGCCATACTCTAGGGCTGGAAGAACTCATTTGAGGACATAAACCAAGCTGATATGCACTCTACTGAGTTCCATGGTCAGAATGCACCCCCGACTTGTTTCTGCAGATGAGCAAAACTGATGGTTGGGACTACTACTTAGGCACTGTAGATATGAATCTGGTCTGCCAAGATCCCTGTACTGGATGTTGCAAACCCTTCCTCACTTCTCTGTAACAGTCAGATTCACAGTGGTTGGGCCACCCAGATTCCCCTGCAATCCCCAAGATCAGAGTAGGAACCTCCCATAATGTTACACACAGTGCTAGAGCAGGAGCTGGCACTGACTGTCTCTTCTGGGTTCTCTTTTCCCACTGGAGGGTCTGAATGTTCAAGAGGAGGGTTCTCTGTGTGTTGCTACACTTCCTTTGAGAAGGGGGACTATGGTCAGTGTGTCGCCATTTCTCTTACCCTTCTAATGCAATCTGTCTTGGTCTCTGATTTGTAGGAAGGTGCTTCAGCCTCACCTCCATGTTCTAGGATTTTTTCAGTAGTATCTTGTTCTTAAATAGATGTTAGTTGTTCTTATGAGGGGGAGCAAAGTCAGGAACATCCTATGTTACCATCTTGATGATGTCACTATGTAAATTAATTTTACATAAATATTTGTAGTAGCTTTTAAAGTTGACACTAAAATAAATCCATGAACTAAAATAACAGAGGTAAATTTTCCTTTGTGTAAAGTAAATTTATTGATACATTGCAAAACAATTACAACTTTTATTAACATCTAATCATTCATAATGTTCTCACTCAACATCTGCATTTAGCCAGTATGGAATAATCTGTTATATTTTATTTATCATTTCTGTATCCTTAAGTTTGCTATAATTGAACCCAATTTCAGAAATTATATTTTTTATATCAATAGATACGTACAATTTTCCTTTTGGGAAAAGATAACTAAATTTTTTTAGAGTTTCCAGATGTTTAGTTTTAAACCGTGTTGTCCAGTATTTGAGCTTTTATACTACAAACAAATTAAGAAAGCTGTGAATGCAGTTATGGCAAATATATTCTAATTAAATCACCTTCATCGTTACATGACATGACTAGATCTGTTCATTCTCTTGAAGTTCTCAGGCAACTGACCCCAGGACACAGAGGCAAGTCCTTCTGAAACCTGGCCACATTGGTATAATATGAGTTTAAATTTACACTGCCTTCCTTGCCAGAAAATAGGCAACCTCATGAAAGAGAGATGTGTTCTCATTCTAAGATTGTGATTCATTGGAGAAAGTTTTCATTTTTCTAGTATATAGCAATATTGTTTGTCGGTAAAGAATGCTTGATAGCTTTCTTTTAAAAATACTAATTGCAATTCAACAAATCTTTATTTTTTGCCAGAGTTTAAAATTTTTTCTTTAATTTAAGAAATATTAATGTTCTTTTTAGTATTTTCTTGTAAAAGTAGACTGTCTGGCAGTGTTAGTTAAATTAAATATACACTTACTCATTTACACAGCAATTCTGTTCCTGGGCTTATACACCAAAGAGATCACACCTAGATCATGAGGCATTATTTGAGGAAGCATGGAGTTGGGGAAGCCCAGATGTTCATTCTTAGGAGAGAGGATTAATTAAGTACAGGGAAGGCATGACATGGGGCAATAAAAAGCAATAGAGAAGTTGCACAGAAGCTGCAATATAGATAATAGTAAAATAGTGCCAGATTAAAACATGAGGGTCAGACCACACAACATAATACCATTTATATAAATTAAGATATATTAATATAAAATATACACAAAGAACAATGCATATTAAAGGCATAAACATAGATGCCCATAAGGAAAGGAAAATGAGGGGATGAATAGGGAGACAAGGGAGAAACTCATAAATATGCCACAAAATGAGAAACAACCCTTGAAGGATCAATGATAATAATATGCTATAAATGGAAGGTAGTTGATACTCTGAACCTTAGGTTAAAAAAATGCAACAATACATAAAAGTGTAAATACGTAAAGCTAAATGTGAACCTGTCTTGTTTACTCTGGCCCAATTCTAGTTTATAGAGGTAGTGATTGTTAGCAGTTTGAAACAGTTTGGTCCAGACTCATTTCTGTGCATATATAAAATCTAATTTTGTTGCAGTTGTTTTCAAGGATATTCACTCTGTTTTCAACACTATGCATTTTAATGTTGTGAATTCTAATGTTGTCTCAATTTTTGTAATCATGTGGGAACCACTAGCATGGGAAACTTGCTACTGGAATGTGAGAAAGTTTGTGGAAGTTTACATGTCTGCAACTTGAGAAAAATATCAGTGAGACATTATTAAAGATGAATAATAAGATGACACAAGAATGACAAACATCAGAGGTATGAAAATACTCCTTTGAATGAAACACTCCAGGTCTGGTGTCAGGCTTTGCTGTGTCCTAATACCACCAATTTTTCTATTTTTTTACTTTCCTTGAGTGAGTGCGTAGCAGACAAGGAGTTTTTGTGTTAAATTAATGACTGCCATTATTCATAGAGACATTATATTCTAGGTGTTCTAGTTGGCCATGTGCTAGAGGGGAAAAGAAGGATGGCTTCAAAGATGAAAAACTCCTGAACCGGGTCTGTGCTGTAACCATTTCTAGTTAAAAATTACTAAGTAGCCCCAGTTCAACCCAACTCCAAGTTGTGTTTTCATTTTCAGTGGAACACTGAAAGTTTAGCTTAGCAAAACTAAGATCTTGCTTACTTTTGTGTAGGCATCCACAGAGACACTCCGGGAGCATGACTGATGAAAGGAGTCAGCTCATAATGATGCTAAGACAGAGAAGATGTGCCAGAATAAGATAGAGTCTGACTCAGTGTCCTGAAGTTAGGGCCTCAAGAGATCACAGGGTTGGTAGGTACTATTTGTCTACTCAAAAGCAAGTCCTCTTTTTGTTTCTTTTTTTAATTGTTTTTGTATTTTTAGAGAGAAAATGATAGAGTGTAAGCAGAATAGGGGCAGACAGAGAGAGGGAGAGAGTGAATCCCAAGTGCAGAGTCTGACATGGGACTTGAACTCACAAATTGTGAGATCATGACCTGAACCAATATCAAGAGTAAATCACTTAACCCACTCTTAACCCAGCTGCCCCCTCTTTTTATTTGTTAACAGAGGCAAATTTTATGTAGATGGTAGTATGCCTAGTGCTAAAGGATAAGTTATTGCTGGAGTCCAGCTCCTGCAGGTCCAGGGTTCCCCCGAAGGATAACGGTGAAGGCCAAAGAGAGAGTGAGAGAACCTTGCGTTTTGTTCTGATCACCAGACTGGCACCCCTGCCCATCTGACAGGCATCTCCACCTTGTCTGGTTCTCAAGCTTTATTAATGGCAAAGGGTACAAGGACCAGAAAGAGCAGTAAATGATTTCCCATAGATAAGTTTTACAATTTTAGCCACAGGCACTCATGGTGTCATAGGTATTTTTACAAAACCTCAGGTCTAGCCTCAAGGAAGCGACCTTTAATTCAAGAGGCAAACAACATTGTTTAGTAAAGGTCTGTTTTTTATGAGTAAGGGTCATTAGGCTGTTTATAACTTTAAGAGAAAGTTCCCAGAAAAACAGGTTCTCAGGAGATACAGTGCTTGCTCTCATAGTCCCAAAGATGATTGATACATTTTATCACAGTAGTGACTATCACAAAGGCATTCAGGCCCAGAAGGTATTCAGTTATCAGTATTGCTTAGGGGAAAATTATATGTTGCGTTAGGGTGTATCTAGTTTACTTATCTTTTCCCTGACCAGGTGCAATCACGCCTCAGGGACAGGGCAGGGGGACAGGCAGCTCCTGACAGTAATCAGCAAAGCATTTTGAGGTTTCCTGCCCAAGCAGAAATGAAAGCTTCAAGAGGGTAGATTTTGGGAGCTATCTGGGGGCAAGAGACTGCAAACTTGCCGTACCCTCACCGGGAATTTTCACTCTACTGGTGAGTTCAAATAGCTCCCAACAAGTTATGATTGCTCTATCCTGGCAAGCTTATTTCTCTTTGCAGTGAGTGATAGATACTGACATACTCCCGCTCCTGAGATTTAAAGAGAGGTAAGTGTGAAGAAAAAGTTTCCTTCTTGATAAAAAGCTACATGAGGATAAGGCCACTGACTCCTTCTGACTCGTCTACTTGGAGTACTCCATGGTAATTTTGGCTTTGCCATCATCCACGTATCAAACTTTTTTTTCTGGTTACCTTTCCTCATGGTTTCAAGATGACTACCAACAACTGGGGCAAAATAGTTTTGTTCATATGAACAAATAAAAGGTACGTTTTCTGTTTCCCAGAAACTTCCAAACCAACTTTTCCTTACACTCATTGGCCCAAATGGAAATAGAGGGACAGCATTACTGCAATTGGGTTCTACCACCTTGGGTAGAAAGGATGTTGAAAAATCAACCACGTTGTCCACCCAGCACAAACTGTTGAAGGCTTTGAAAGGGGGAGGCTTGCTGAAAGAAAGACTAGAGGGATACATTTGTTTCTCTCCTAATCAGAGAAACAAGTAGAGAGAAAGAGAATAAATTCTTTGGTGATTTTTGGAGTGTACAAAACTTCACATGCAACATTTTCTGGAAGAAACTGACAAAGTCAAACAGATTCTTCCCCACAGATCTTAGGGATTAAAATTTTATTTAATATGTTTAAAAGTTATATATTCTGTATTTTTATTTTTTTAGTGATTACCCATAGATTTATTATTTTTTATTGTAATTCAAGTTAGTTAACATACAGTGTCTTAACTTCAGGAACAGAACCCAATGATTATCAATAGATTTAAAAACAGGTTACAAAGTGGAAGCACAAAAGACCCCAAATAGCCAAAGTAATATTGAAGGAGAAAACAAAGGTGGGAGGCATCACAATCACAGACTTTAGCCTTTACTACAAAGCTGTAATCATCATGACAGTATGGTATTGGCACAAAAACAGACACATTATTTCATTGTTATAGGAAAATCAATGTTTTAGTTTCTCCCTAAGTCAATTTTGCCATTTTTCCCTCCAAGAAATCAAAGTACATTTCAAATGTGTTCACATAAAGTTGTCATGAGCTTCTTTGACTAGCTTCTAAAATTTCTGCTCTATCTCTAATCGTTAATACAGGAATTAAATGGCTATGAAGAACAGTTTGTGGCCCTGAATTTTCAGGGTCAATCTGTTTGGACAATCTGTATCCAAACACAATGATGAAACTGTCAATGCTCCTTGCTACCTGATTATGGAGCATTTTGGTTTCCTAGTCCACATTTTTGCCACGTGTTTCTTGGCTCTTACCACCGGTAAACAAGAAATTTTGTAAATAAATTTCTTTTGGTTCTTCAAAAAAAGGTAAAAACAAGAAAATAACATACCCATGTTTTTAACATCTTATCATATTTGCTTCCAGCCTTTACTTTGGTTATTGTTTTAAGGGGGAAAATCTATTGTTATTTTGAAAAAATTTGTGTTTATTATAAGTAATTTAAATGCTTAAGGAATGTTCACATATAATTATTAAAAATTTACCACAAATTTTACCCTCCAGAAATATGTACCATTAACATTTGGTGGGCTTCATTCTAGACATCATTCCTTACATATGCATACAGATGGTCCCTGACTTATGATGGTTTGACTCATGATGTTTTGACTTTATAATGATGAGAAAGTGATACCCATTCAGTAGGAATGTAGATATGGTACTTTGAATTTTTAATTTTTCTCTTTCTGGGTCTAGTAATATGCAGTATGTTACTCTCTCGTGATGCTGGGCACTGACAGTAAGGCATAGCTCCTCGGTGACCACATCGTCATGAGGGTAAATAACCCTCACTGACGACCATTCTGTACCTAAACATTCTGTTTTTCACTTTCAGTATAGTATTTAATAAATTACTTGAGATATTTAATACTTTATTATAAAGTAGGCTTTGTATTAGATGACTTTGCTCAATTGTAAGCTAATGTAAGTGTCCCGAACATATTTAAGGTAGATTAGGCTAAGCTATGTAGGTTAGGTGTGTTAAATGTATGTTTGACTTACTTTATTTTCAGATTAAAACGGGTTTGGGATACAATTGGGATATAATCCCATTACAAGTGGAACAGAATCTATATATAGAATGACAAGTAAATGAAAATAATTTTAGGAAAATGAGCCCATTGTATAGATGCTATTATTAATGTTTTAAATGTTCCAAGTTTAATATTATCTAAGTGTATCAAAAAGAAATGAAATTGAAGTACAACCAAAGAAACTATTGGACTCCAAATAAAACTCATTTTTATGAGTTATTATTTCCTAGACAATTCCTCTAAATTAAAAAGAGAGACAGTAATAGGGGCACCTGGCTTGCTTAATAGGTTAAGCATCCAACTTTGGCTCAGGTCAAGGTTTGAGCCTCATATTGGGCTCTGCACTAACAGTGGGGAGCCTGCTTGGGATTCTCTTTCTCTTTCTGCCCTTCCGCATCTTGTGTGCTCTCTCTCAAAATAAATATATAAAATTTAAAGACAATAATAAATATGGAAACTTTGTGTCTTTCAAATGATATGAATCAATTTTAGATAGTATTGACTTCCTATTATGAAAAATGAAGAGGATCCCTTCTTTCACCTTCTAATTTCTGGTGTAGTAGTTTTACATTGTCTCAATTTATAACGTGCACCTTCCACTTTGCAACAAAAATGTCTGTGGTTATTTAACATTATTTACATATTTAAATGAACTTTATACTTACCATATGTCCTTTAAATATTGCTATTCTAATACTGAGGTATTTATTTTAATTCATCTTTTTTGGAGGCTGTGGAGCCTGGGAGTATTGATAGTAGTTTTCTTATTTGTAAGACATGCTTATAAGAACTATAGTCCTTAAAATATTTAATATCTTTGTGTTCACAGTCTTTTAAACTTTGTCTTTGTTTTACAGTTTCCCTTAGGTCTCTGTATGGCATTTCAATATATGTTGACATTTAATGTTGTTTTAGAAAATGCTGAAGACAAATTAAGTTTTTTCCCTTAAAATTGATTTGCTTTTTTTGTATGAAGTAATGGTTTCTTTCTTTATCTTTCAATTAGAATAGACTACTAATATGTGTTGTTCTCACTTTTGCATAGTCTCTGTTAAATATTCATAAGTTAAAAATTAAAACAAATATCTCTCTATATAACCTGCTCCTTCTGATTGATTCCTACTTCCAATTGCTTTTATTGACAGTCATCTTTGTGTTGGATCATCTGTCTTTTATATCTGTTCACTTTCTCCGATTTCTTAAATTTACCATATCCTTTGACGGG
Organism: Suricata suricatta; assembly: GCF_006229205.1. Classification (NCBI taxonomy): domain Eukaryota; kingdom Metazoa; phylum Chordata; class Mammalia; order Carnivora; family Herpestidae; genus Suricata; species Suricata suricatta. The sequence goes on along the minus strand of NC_043706.1, from coordinate 27,367,511 downwards.
GATTATTTTGAACATTTCCTCTATGAATGAAAGTCAGTTTTTAGTGATGTCTAATTTATACACGGGTATTGCATATTTTCATTATGTAGTAATTTCTTTTGACTTTTAATGTGTTAATTAGACCTTAAATTCATGTATTCAACAAATGTTTATTTATTTACTGAGTGCCAGATATGATGTAGCTTATTCAGTTTTATTATTCAGTTTTTACACTTTTATTGAGTTGATTACTTGATTACCTTTCATTATATAATGCAATTATAAAGAATTTTTGGTGTGTGTGTGTGTGTATGTGTGTGTGTGAGTGTGTGTGTGTGTGTGTGTGATGTTTATCTTTTGATTGGTAGGTTTTCTTTTTTAAAATGAATTTATTTCTTCTGTCATATATTTATGTAGTTGCCATAACATTTGGTAGCTCTGTCCTGAAATTCCTTTCAATCTTCTATAAAGAGGGTAACTTTTGTTGCTCTTTTTCCACCAAGTTACTATATATAGGAAAGAACCTGTAACCTTTTAACTTTTCTTTATCATGAGTAACTCAGTGAAAACAGTTGGAGGAAGGGAAGAACTCTGCTTAAGAGGTAGATATCTTTACTAGAAAAGATAGAACTTAGTCTTCTTCTGAAGCATTGTTAAATATATATGCTATGGTTTAACCCATACCCAATTTAAACAAAATTTTAAGGTTTATTTCTTTATTTTGAGAGAGAGAGAAAGAGACAAAGAGACAGAGAAAGAGTGAGCAGAGAGAGGGAGACAGAATCCCTAGCAGGCTCCATGCTCTCAGCACAGAGCCAGAGACAGGGCTCAAACTCATGAACTATGAGATTATGACCTAAGCTGAAATCAAGAGTCACACAAATCTGAGCCATCCAGGCACCCCTAACCAATATCCAATTTAAAATAACAACATTGTATAGTGTTAAAAACACTTAACACAAGATATACCCTTTTAACAAATCTTTACATGTACAGTACATTGTTGTTGACTATAGGTACAAGTTGTACAGCAGATCTCTAGAGTTTATTCATCTGGCTTAATTGAAATTCTATGCACATTAATTTGTAACTCCTGATTTTCCTCTTCATCACCCCTGGAACCACCATAATATGATTCTACAAATTTGAATATTTTTAAATCTATCATATACATGAATTATGCAGCCTTTGTCTTTTGTAAATGGCTTATTTCACTTAGAATAGTTTCAAGCTCATCCAAGTTATAGCATATTCAGAATTTCCTTCCTTTTTTAAGTCTCAGTAGTATTGCTTTGTATGTATATACCACATTGTCTTTAACCATTCATCTGCCAATTTACATGTAGGTGGTTTTATATCTTGGCTATTGTGAGTAATTAACAATAATGTAATGTAATGAACATGGGAGTGCTAATATCACTTCAAGATTTTGATTTTATTCCACGGATACAAGGATGGTTCAATATTTACAAATCATGTGATACATCACATCAACAAAACAAAGGATAAAATCATGTGATCATCTCAATAGATGCAGAAAAAGGATTAGAAAAAATTCAATACCTATTTATGATAAAAACTGTCAACAAAGTAGATTTAAAGGAAACATATCTTAACATAGTAAAGGCCATATGTGAAAAACCCACAGCTAATATCATACTCAATGGTGAAAAATTGAGAGTATTTTCTCTAAGATTAGGATCAAAATACTCTCTTCATTTTTATTCAACATAGTACTGGAAATCCTAGCCACAATAATCAGACAAGGAAAAGAAATAAAATGCATCCAAATTGGTAAAGAAGAAGTTAAATGGTCACTATTTGCAGATGCTATGATACTATAAATAGAAAACCCTAAAGACCTCACAGGAAAATCATTAGGATTAATAACTGAATTCAGTAAAGTTGCAGGATACAAAATTAATACACAGAAATCTGTTGTGTTTATATACTGATAATGTAGTAACAGAAAGAGGAATTAAGAACACAGCTCTATTTAATAGAGCGCCTGGGTGGCTCAGTCAGTTAAGCATTTGACTTTGGCTCAGGTCACGATGTCATGGCTTGTGAGTTCGAGCCCCATGTTGGGCTCTGTGCTGACAGTTCAGAGCCTGGAATCTGCTTTGGATTTTCTGTTTCCCTCTCTTGCTGCCTCCCTGCCCCCCACTCATGCATTGTCTCTCTCTCTCTCTCTCTTAAAAATGAATACATGTTAAATATATTTTAAGTATATATTTTAAATATATCTGTATATATTTTAAATATATATATTCATATACATGAAGCACAGCTCCATTCACAATTGCACAAAAAAGAATAAAATCTCTAGGAATAAAAAGCAAAGAGATGAAATACCAATACTCCAAAAACTATAAAACATTGATTAAAGAAATTGAAGACAACACTAACCATGGAAAGATATTCCATGATCTTGAATTGGAAGAATTAATATTGTTAAAATGTCCATACTACCAAAAGCAGTCTACAGATTCAGTGCAATCTCTATAAAAATACTAACAGCATTTTGCACAGAAATAGATCCTAAATAGCCAGAGCAAACCTGAAAACAGAAACAGCAACAACAATAACAACAAAAACCAAAGCTACTGATATCACAGTCCCAGATTTCAAAATATATTAAAAAGCTTTAATAATCAAAATAGTATGGTACTGGCACAAAAATAAACACATAAATCAATGGAACAGAATAGAGTCCAGATATAAAACAACACTCGTATAGCCAATTAACCTATGACAAAGGAGGAAGGATATCAAGGGGAAAAAAGAGTCTCTTCAGTAAATGCTGGGAAAACTGGACAGCTACATGTGAAAGAATGAAACGGGACCACTATCTTACACAGAAATAAAGCATAAATGGATTTAAGACCTATATCAGACCTGAAACCATAAAACTTCTAGAACAAAGCAAAGAAAGTAATCTCTTTGACACTGGCCTTAGCAAATTTTTCTAGATCTGTCAACTCAGGGAAGGGAAACAAAATAAAAAATAATCTTGAGACTGAACTAAAATAAAAAAACTTTTTGCCAGAAGAAACACAAAAATATGCTCAACATCACATTATCAGGGAAATTAAAATCAAAATCACAATGGGATACCACCTCACACCTGTCAGATTGAATAAAAAAGAGGCAAGAAATAACAGGTGTTGATAAAGTTGTGGGAAAAAAAACCCCATGAGGTCCCAATAGTTCACTTTTGCTTTCATTTCCCTTTCCTTTGGGAATGTGTTGAGTAGGAAATTGCTGCGGTTGAGGTTAAGGTTGTTTCCTACTTTCTCCTCGAGGATTTTGATGGTTTCCAGTCTCATATTCAGGTCCCTCAGCCATTTTGAGTTGATTTTTGTGTAAGAAAGTGGTCTAGTTTCATTCTTCTGCATGTTGCTGTCCAATTCTCCCAGCATTACCTACTAAAGAGGCTGCCTTTTTTCCATCAGATACTCTTTCCTGCTTTGTCAAAAATTAATTGGCTGTACATTTGTGGGCCCAGTTCTGGGTTCTCTATTCTACTCCATTGATCTGAGTCTGTTTTTGTGCCAATACCACACTGTCTTGGTGATGACAGCTTTGTATAGAGGTGAAAGTCTGGAATTGTGATGCCTCCCATTTTGGTTTTCTCCTTCAATATTACTTTGGCTATTTGAGGTCTTTTGTGGGTCCATATGAATTTGAGAATAGTTTGTTCTAGCTTTGAGAAGAATGCTGGTGAAATTTTGATGGGGATTGCATTGAATATGTAGATTTCTTGGGTAGTAATGACATTTTCACAATGTTTATTCTTCCAATCCATGAGCAGGGGATGTTTTTCCATTTCGTGGTGTCTTCTACAATCTCTTTCATAAGTTTTCTATAGTTTTAATCATATAGGTCTTTTACATCCTTGGTTAGGTTTACTCCTAGGTATTTTATGGTGTTTCGTGCAGTCATGAATGGGATCGGTTTCTTGATTTCTCCTTCAGCTGCTTCATTATTGGTGTATAGGAATGCAACCGATTTCTGTACATTGACTTTGTACTCTGCAACTTTACTGAATTCATTGATCAGTTCTAGAAGGCTTCTGGTGGAGTCTGCCGGGTTTTCCATGTAGAGTATCATGTCATCAGTGAAAAGTGAAAGTTTGACTTCATCTTTGCCAATTCTGATGCCTTTGATTTCCTTTTGTTGTCTGATTGCTGATGCTAGGACTTCCAGCACTATGTTCAACAACAGTGGTGAGAGTGGACACCCCTGTCGTGTTCCTGATCTCAGGGGAAAAGCTCTCAGTTTTTCCCCATTGAGGATGATGTTAGCTGTGGGCTTTTCATAAACTGCTTTTATAATGTTTAGGTAAGTTCCTTCTATTCCGACTTTCTTAAGGGTTTTTATTAAGAAAAGGTGCTGTATTTTGTCAAATGCTTTTTCTGTATCTATTTACAGGATAATAGGTTTTTTATTTTTCTTTTGTTAATGTGATGTATCACATTGATAGATTTGCAAATATTGAACCAGCCCTGGAACCCAGGAATGAATCTCACTTGATCATGATGGATAATTTTTTTATATGCTGTTGAATTCGATTTGCCAGTATCTTACTGATTATTTTTCTATCTGTATTCATTAAGGATATTGGTCTGTAGTTCTCTTTTTTTTGCTGGGTGTCTGTCTAGTTTGAGTATCAAGGTGATGCTGGCTTCGTAGAATGAGTTTGGAAGTTTTCCTTCTATTTCTATGTTTTGGAATAGTTTGAGACGAATGGGTATTAGCTCTGCTTCAAATGTCTGGTAGAATTCCCCTGGGAAGCCGTCTGGCCCTGGGCTCTTATTCGTTGGGAGATTTTTGATAACAGATTCGATTTCTTCACTGGTTATTGGTCTATTCATGCTTTCTGTCTCTTTTCTTTTGAATTTTGGTAGTGCATGTGCATTTAGGAATTTGTCCCTTTCTTCTAGGTTGTCCAGTTTGTTGGCATATAGTTTTTTATAGAAATCTCTGATGATTGCCTGTGTTTTTAAGGGATTGTTTGTAATAGATCATATCATGCACACATTCAGATAGCATTGCTATGAAACTTGAAATTAACCACAGGGAAAAGTCTGGAAAACCTCCAAAAATGTGGAGGTTAAAAACCACCCTACTAAAGAATGATTGGGCTAATCAGGCAATTAGAGAAGAAATTTAAAAATATATGAAAACAAATGAAAACGAAAATACAACAATCCAAAATCTTTAGGATGCAGCCAAGGCAATCTTAATAGGAAAGTATATTGCAATCAAAGCCTATTTCAACAAACTAGAAAAAGCGTAGGCAGGGATTTATGCTGCTGCTGCTGGAGGAGAGGTGTGCTGCTGGAGGCAAAGTGCAGACCCTCACAGACACTGCAGCCAACTCCCAGCCCCCAGCCAGGATCAGGATCGCCTAGGAAGAAGGAACAGTTTCTCTTGGTGCTCACAGGGATTAGCACTGCCAATGACAGAGGCAAGATGAGCATCAGGAGGCGATGTGCAAGCCCTCACAGATACCACCACTAATTCCCAGCCCTAGCTGGGATCAGGATTGCGGTAGGGGGAGGGATCAGTTTCTCTTGGTACAGGCTAGGTTTCGTGCTGTTGCTGCCTTAGGCGCCTGGGCCCTGAAGGCAATGAGCTGTGCCCTCCAGCAGGTGAAACGGGAGCCCCCGCCTCCACCCCCACTGACTCCCTGCAGGGATGGGTTGGGGTGGGGGCTATTTTTTCCCTGTTGGCACCTGGGATTCAGGATTTATGTGGCCAATGCTGGAGGGAGATGTGCTGTGGAAGTGAGGTGTGTGCTCCCCCTCTCACAGCCAAGGCCGAAGTGCGCCCCCTGGGGCTGCCACCACTGCTGCCAAGGCCCTGGACTCCCTGCTGAGATGGTGCAGGGGTGGTAGTTGTTTTTCCCTTGTACCACCGGGTTCGGGATTTGGGCTGCCCAGTGGTTGTATATGGAGTGAGAGTTTTTCTCTCAATGCAGGGTTAAATGTTCTTTATCTCTTCTCTAGAGACAGTACTATGAGCGTGTTCAGTTTCTCTTTCTCTTCCCTTTGTCTCTCAGGGGCTTCACGCACTTTCACTGTGTTGGCCTGGGGCTCCCACCTCCCCTGCCCTTCTCGGGCTGGCCCGTTTTCCAGTTTCCCCAGTTTGCACTCACTCACTTGGGCATCTTTGAGGTTGTCTTCTTTCTGGAGTCTGTATTTTCTCCTTGCACTCTTGCAGATGAGAGTAATGTCCTTCTCAGTTCGATAGGTGGGGCAGAGGAAGTTTACAGAGTCCCTTCCTCTCCGCCCTCTTGGCTCCTCCCTGAGTTACACATTTCTTATATATTTTGGATATTAACTCCTAATCAGATATATATCATGCAAATATTTCCTCTCATTCTGGAGGTTGTGCTTTTATTTTAAGGTCTTTAATCCATTTTCAGTTTATTTTTGTGTATATTGAAGAGAAGAGTCCAGTTTTATTATTTTGTATGTGGATATTCTGTTTTTTTCAGCACCATTTATTGCAAAACAATCCTTTCCTTTTTGAGTAATTTTGGCACTTTTGTTATTTATCAGTTGACCTGTGTAGACTTATTTCTGGCTTCTCTATTCTGCTCTATTGGTCTATATGTATGTTTTATGTCAGTATCAACCGTTTTTGTAAATCATTATCTATATTATTATACTCTATTACTCTTTTTATATTTGTATATAATTTATTGTCAAGTTAGCTTATGTATAGTGTGTACAGTGTGCTTTTGGTTTTGGGGGTAGATTCCCATGATTCATTGCTTACATACAACACCCAGTGCTCATCCCAATAAATATCTTCCTATTATTATACTGTTTTGATTACTGTCAATTTTGTTTTTTGTTTTTATTATAGGTCAATTTTGAAATCAAGAAGGGGATTATCCTGCTTTTTTCTTCTTTCTAAAGTTTGATTTTGTCGTTTATGATTCTTTCTCATTTCATATGAATTCTATCATCTTTTGCTTTTCTTCAAAATATGTCATTGGGATTTTGATAAGAATTGCATTGAATCTGTAGATTGCTTTGGGTAGTATGGGCATTTTGACAATATTGAGTCTTCCAATTCATCAACACAAGGTATGTTTCCATCTGTTTGTGTTTTCTTTCATTTTTTTCATCAATATTTTGTGTTTTTTAGCATACAGGTCTTTTACCTCGTTATTTCTACATCCTTCCTTCATGGATATTGGACTATAGTTTTCTTCTTTTGTAACATTTTCTCTGACTTTGGTATCAGGGTAACGTCAGCCCCATTTTTAACTTAACTTCTAATTCTGAGGTAGTATTATACATTGTAAATAAAATATTTTTTAATTCATTAAAATTCTTTCCTTTTTTAAAAAATTCAAATGCAAGTTAGTTAACATATGGTTATTTTAGGAATAGAATTTAGCAATTCATCACTTACTTATAACACCCAATGCTCATCCCAACAAGTGTCTTCCTTAATGCCCTTTGCCTATTTAGCCCATTCCACCACCCAAAACCCTTCCAGCAACCCTCAGTTTGTCCTGTGTACTTAAGAGTCTCTTATGGTTTGTCTTCCTCTATGTTTTTATGTTATTTTTGTTTCTCTTCCCTTATGTTCATCTGTTTTCTATCTTAAATTCCACATATGAGCGAAATCATATATTTGTCTTTTTCTGGCTGACTTATTTCACTTAGCAAAATACACTCTATTTCCATCCACGTTGTTGCAAATGGCAAGATTTCATTCTTTTGAGTGCTGAATAATATTACATTATAGACATAGATATAGATATATAGATATATATATAGATATGTATATATCTCCATACTCTGGCTATTGTCAATAGTGCTGCTATAAACATTGGGTGCATGTGTCCCATTGAAACAGCATACCCACATCCCTTGGATAAATACCTAGTAGTGCAATTGCTGGGTTGCTGGGTAGTTCTATTTTTAATTTTTTGAGGAATCTTCATAATGTTTTCCAGAGTGGCTGCACCAGTTTGCATTCCCACCAGCAGTGCCAAAGAGATCCTCTTTATCCATACCCTTACCAACATCTGTTGTAGCCTGAGTTGTTAATTTTAGCCATTCTGGTGGGCATGAGATGGTATCTCATTGTGTTTTTTATTTGTATTTTCTTGATGATGAGTGATGTTGAGCATCATTTCATGTGTGTGTTAGCCACCTGGATGTCTTCTCTAGAAAAGTTTCTATTCATGTCCTTTGCCCATTTTTTTACTGGATTATTTGCTTTTTGGGTGTTAAGTTTGATAAGTTCTTTATAGATTTTGGATACTAACCTTTTATCTGATATGTTATTTGCAAATATCCTCTCCCATTTCATTGGTTACCTTTCAGTTTTGCTGGTTGTTTCCTTTGCAGTACAGAAGCTTTTTGTCTTGATGAGGTCCCAATAGTTCATTTTTGCTTTTGTCTCCTTTGCCCCTGGAGACATGTCAAGGAAGAAATTGCTGTGGTTAAGGTCAAAGAGGTTGTTGCCTGTTTTCTTCTTTAGGATTTTGATGGCTTTCTGTCTTAAATTTAGCCGTTTCATCCACTTTGAGTTTACTTTTGTGTATGGTGTCAGAAACTGGTTCAGGTTCATTTTTCTGCATATCGCTGTCCAGTTTTCCCAACACCTCTCTCTGCTGAAAAGACTGTCTTTTTTTCCATTGGATATTCTTTCCTGCTTTGTCAAAGATTAGTCAGCCTTACATTTGTGGGTCCATTTCTCTATTCTGTCCCATTGATCTCTATGTCTGTTTTTGTGCCAGTACTATACTCTCTTAATGATTTCCACTTTGTAATACAGCTTGAAGTCCATAATTGTGATGACTCCAGCTTTGGTTTTCTTTTTCAGGATTGCTTTGGCTATTTGGGGTCTTTTCTGGTTCCATGCAAATTTTAGGATTGCTTATTCTAGCTCTGTGAAGAATGCTGGTGTTATTTTGATATGGATTGCCTTGAATATGTAGATTGCATTGGGTAGTATTGACATTTTAACAATATTTATTCTTCCAATTCATGAGCATGGACTGTTTTTCCATTTTTGTGTGTCTGTCTTCTTCAATTTCATTCATGAGTTTTTTAATAATTTTCAGTGTATAGGTTTTTCACCTCTTTGTTTAGGTTTATTCCTAGGTATTTTACAGTTTCTGGTGCAAATGTAAATGGGATTGATTTCTTGATTTTTCTTTCTGCTGTTTCATTGTGGGTGTATAGAGA
>NC_043706.1:27348093-27358208 GCF_006229205.1 Suricata suricatta | reverse complement strand
CCTTCCTCCCTCCCTCTCTCTCTCTCTCTCTCTCTCTCTCTCTCTCTCTCTCTCTCTCTCTCTTTCTGCTAAGGCTAGAACTTCCAATACTACATTGAATAACAGTGGTGAGGGGGGCATCCCTGTCATTTCTTGGCATTAGGGAGAAAGCTCTGTTTTTCCCTACTGAGGCTCACCTTAGCTGTGAATTTTTTGTATTCACAAAAATGTGATTTTGAGGTATGTTTCTTCTATATCTACTTTCTTGAGGGTTTTTAGAAAGAGAGGACGCTGTTTTTTTCACATGCCTTCTCTATGTCTATTGAGAGGGTCATGCTGTTCTTATCCTTTTTTAAAAGTGTGCTGTATCACATTGATTGATTTGCAAATGTTGAACCAGCCCTGAATCCCAGAAATAAATCCAATATGATTGTGGTGAGTAATTCTTTTTATGTATTGTTGGATCCAGGTGTCTGGTATCTTGTTGAGAAATTTTGGATCCATGTTCCTCAGGGAAACTGGTCTGTATATGTCCTTTTTTGTGGGGTCCTTGTCCAGTTTTGGAATCAAGGTAATGTGGCCTCATAGAATGAGTTTGAAAGTTTCCTTCTATTTCTATTTTTTGGAACAGCCTCAAAAGATTAGGTGTTAACTCTTCTTTAAGTGTTTGGTACAATTCCCCTGGAAAGCCATCCGGCCCTGGACTCTTGTTTGTTGGGAGGTTTTTTATTACTGACTCAATTTCTTTACTGCTTTCTATTTCTTCCTATTTTAGTTCTGGTAGTTTATATGTTTCTAGAAATTTGTCCATTTCTTCCATATTGCATATAATTGCTCATAATATTCTATTATTATTATTTACATTTTTGCAGTGTTGGTTGTGATTTTTTTCAATCTTTATTTTATTTATTTGGGTCCTTTCCTTTTTCTTTTTAATCAGTCTGGCTAGGGGTTTGTCCGTTTTTTAAATTCTTTCAAAAAACCAACTCCTGGTTTCATTGATCTGTTCTACCATTGCTGTTGTTGTTTATTTTTTGTTTGCTTGCTTGTTTTTTGATTTGACATCTTTGCCTTCTGCTCTAATCTTTATTATTTTCCTTCTTCTGGTGGTTTAGAGCTTTATTTGCTCTTCTTTTTCCAGCTCTTTTAGGTGTAAGTTGATGTTGTATATTTGAGACCTTTCTTCCTTTTTAAGGAATGACTAGATTGCCATATCCTCATGATCATCATTGCTGCATTCCAGAGGATTGGGGGCTGTGGTGTGTTCATTTTCTTTGGCTTCCATATACTTTTTAATTTCCTCTTTAATTTCTTGGTTAATGCATTCATTCTTTAGTAGTGTGTTCTTTTTTTAATTATTAAAATTTGTTTATTTTAGAAAGAGAAAGAGAGAGTAGGGGAGGGGCAGAGAGGAGAAACAGAACTCAAAGCAGTCTCAAGGCTTTGAGCTATCAACACAGAGTCCTATGAACTGCAAGTTCATGACCTTAGCCAAAGTCCAACAGTTAACCAACTGAGCCACCCAGGCGCCCCAGTTCGGAGGACAGGGGACCAGCCCACGTACCCCCAGTAGGTGGTTGGTGTTGGTGAACTATCTATAGGACAGAAAGAAGACAGACAATGTGAATGGTGGTAAAGCCACACTTTACTAAGAAAGTCAGTGTCTTTTATGCCTTAGGGGTTTACACATTTTTTTTTTCTCTTTAATGATTATGGTCCAAGCTTATGGTCCTTGAGAGAGTAAAAACATGCTCTGGGAAGGATCATTTTTTAATCACAAAGGAAAGAACAGCTGTGAGAACAGAAGTAAAAAAAAAAAACAGGAATGAGGGAGTCTGTCTCTCAAAGAATCTTCTTTTCTTCAAGGCCCTTTAGCAGTTATGTCTGGGCAAGATGCTTATCATTCAAGGGGTTAATTTTAGATAGAGGATTGTGTTTGCCCCAACAGCAGGCAATAAGCTGGGAACAGAAATAATGTAAGGGAAAGCAGGTGCCACTAACTGACCCAAGTTGATTCAAAACTTAAAGCTATATGCCTTCATTGCTTTTGCAAAGCAATGAGAAAAATCATAGACAGGTTAAATAGAAGCCACATATGCAGCCCAGGATGCCAAATGTCGCTTCACAGTCTTTCAACTTGTTCCACAACTTCCCCAATTTTTCTCCTGTGCCCCAGAGGCCTGGCCATCAAAGGTTGCTCTGTGGGAGGTTTTTGGCCTGCTGGGCCCCAACACCCCAGTAGTGTATTCTTTAATCTCCAACTACTCATGGTCTTTCCAAATTTTTTCCTGTTGTTGATTTTGAGTTTCATAGCATGTTCGTAAAATATGCAAGGTATTATGTCGATCTTTTTGTACCTTTTAAGGGCTGTTTTGTGTCCTAGTATGTGATCTATTCTGGAGAATGTTCCATGTGCACTCAAGAAGAATGTGTATTCTGCTAAAGCAGGAGGAAATGTTCTCAAAGTTTCTGTTAAATTCATCCAGTCTAGTGTGTCATTCAAAGCCATTGTTTCCTTGTTGATTTTCTGCTTAGATGAGTTGTTCTTTGCTATAAGTGAGGTGTGGAAGTCCCCCACTATTATAGTTTTCTTATCATTGAGTTTCTTTATATTTGTGATTATTTGATTTATATATTTGGCTGTTCCACATTTGGAGCATAAACATTTACAACTGTTATGTCTTCTTGGTGGATAGACCCCTTAATGATGATAGAATGCCCTTCTTCATCTCTCATTACAGTTTTTATTTTAAAGTCTAGATTGTCTAATATAAGTATGGCTACTCTGACTTTCTTTTGGTGACCACTAGCATGATAGGTGGTTCTCCATCCCTTTACTTTCAATCTGAAGCTGTCTTTAGGTCTAAAATGGGTCTCTTGTAAACAACATACAGATGGGTCTTGTTTTCTTATCCATTCTGTTACCTATGACTTGATTGGCACATTAATCCATTGACGTTTACAGTGAGTACTGAAAGATATGAGTTTATTGCCATCATGTTTCTTGTAGAGTTGGAGTTTCTGGTGGTGTTCTCTGGTCCTTTCTAGTTTTTGTTGCTTTTAGTCTTTTTTTTTTTTTTCATCTTTTCTCCTCTTCAAGAGTCCTCCTTAAAATCTCTTGCAGGGCTAGTTTAGTGGTCACGAACTCCTTTAAGTTTTGTTCATCTGGGAAACTCTTAATTTCTCCTATTTTGAACGACAGCCTTGCTGGATAAAGAATTCTTGTCTGCACATTTTTCCAATTCAGCACATTGAATATATCCTGCCACTCCTTTCTGGCCTGCCAAGTTTCTGTGGATAGGTCTGCTGCAAACCTGATCTGTCTTCCTTTGTAGGTTAAGGATTTTTTTTCCCTTGTTGCTTTCATGATCCTTTCATTGTCTTTCCTTTCCTGAGTATTTGGTGAGTTGGACTATGAACTTTGTGGTTTTTGTTGAATCTTATGGGAGTCCTCTGTGCTTCCTGGATTTTGATGTCTATTTCTTTATCCAGGTTGGGAAAGTTTTCCACTATGATTTGCTCACATAACCCTTCTACCCCTATTTCTCTCTCTTCATCTTCTGGGACCCCTATAATTCTGATATTGTTCCTTTTTAATGAGTCCTGATTTCTCTAATTATTAAATCATGCTCTTTTGCTTTACTCTCCTTCTTTCTCCTTCTTTATTCTCCAAAATTTGTCTTCTATATCACTGATTCACTGTTCTGCCTCATCCATCCTTGCTGTTGGCATCCATTAGAAATTGCAGCTCAGGTATAGCATTTTTTATTTCATCCTAACTTTTACTTCCCTTTTCTCCATTGAGAGGGAATCTAATCTATTTTTGACCCCAGCTAGTATTGTGATTCTATATTCTGGCTCAGACATCTTGCTTGTATGTGTGTTAGTTGAGTCCCTGGCTGTCGTTTCTTTCTGCTCTTTCTTTTGGGGTGCATTCCTTTGTTTCATCATTTTGAAGGAAGAAAAGGAATTAATAAGCTAAAATAATTTTAAATTAAAAAATTGAAAATATCACACACAAGAAAAGTGAAATAAATGATGCTAGATCCTCAGTGTTTCATTACTGAAAGGAGCTTGATTGATTACACAAAAAATTAAAATTAAAAAATTAAAAACAACACATGCACACACACAAAACCAAATAAACGAGGCTAGATACTAGGTGTGTTTTGGTCTGGTTATTGAAAGGAGCCTCATTAATTAGAGAAAAAAGGGGGAAATTTTAACTTTAAAAATTTAAAAACAGATACTCTCTCTCTCTCTCTCTCTCTCTCTCTCTCTCTCTCACACACACACACACACACACACACACACACACACACACACACACACATACAAATAAGAGATACTAGATCCTCGATGTGTTTTAGTCTGGTTAAAAGTTAAAAAAAAATCTAGTTTGCCTGATAAAAGTATAGAGACTCCAGAGTTTTTTTTGATGACCATTAGTGTGATTCGTCATTCTTCATCCCCTTACTTTCAATCTGAAGGTGATTTAAAGTCTAAAATGAGTCTTTTAAAGCAGCATATAAGTGGGGTTTGTGTTCTTATCCATTCTGTTATCTTTTATCTCTCGATTGGCGCTTTTAGTCCATTGACATTTTGAGTGAGTACTGAAAGATATGAATATGATGCCATTGTGCAGACTGTAGAGTTGCTGTTATTCTCTGGTCCTTTCTAGTCTTTGTTGCTTTTGGTCTTTTTTGTTTTGTTTTATGAGTCCCCCTTAAAATTTCTTGCCGGGTTGGTTCAGTGGCCATGATCTCGTTTAGTTTTTGTTTGTCTGGGAAAATCTTTATCTTTCTTTCTATTTTGAATGGTAGCCTTGTTAGATAATGAATTCCTGGCTGCATATTTTTTTGTTTTAGGACTTTGAATATATCCTGCCATTCCTTTATAGCTTGCCAAGTTTCTGTGGAAAGAAATGCTGCAAACCTGATCTGTCTTCCCTTATAGGCTGAGGACATTTTTTTCCCTTTCTGCTTTCGGCTTTCATTCCTGTCTGTGTATTTTGTGAATTTGACTATGATATGCCTTGATGGTGGTCAGTTTCTGTTTAATCTATTGGAGTTGTCTGTGCTTCTTGGATTTTGATGTCAGCGTCCTCCCCAGATTACTAAATTTTTCTGCTACATAAACCTTCTGCCCCTTTTTCTCTCTCTTCATCTTCTGGGAGTCCTATGATTCAGATGTTCTTCTTTTTTAATAAGTCATTGAGTTCTCTAAGTCTTGTATCGTGCTCTTTTGCCTTTGTTTCCCTCTTTTTTTATGCTTCATTTTTCTCCATACTGTTTTGTCTTCTATATTGCTGATTCACTGCTCTGCTTCATCTATCCTTGCCGTCATGGCATCTATTCGAGATTACATCTCAATTATAGCATTTTAAATTTCGTCTTAACTAGAATTTACTTCTTTTATCTCCACAGAAAGGGATTCTACATATTTTTTTCAACTGCAGCTAGTATTCTTATTATTGTGGCTCTAAATTCTAGTTGTTACTTACATCTTGCTTATATATGTTTTAATTACATTCCTAGCTGTCTTTTCTTTCTCTTTTTTTGGGGGGGTAAATTCCTTTGTTTCATCATTTTGGAGGAACAAAGCAATTAATAAAATAGAAAATTAAAATTAACAAAGGCAAAAAAAAATCAAATAAGGGAAGCTAGATCCTAAGTGTGTTTTGGTCTGCTTGGTGAATGAGTCTTGATAGTATAGAGCAAAAAGGGAAAGGAAGGGGGGGAAAAGGTAAGAAAAAATTTAACAATTAAAAAGTTATATAATAAAATAGGATAAAATGAAATAAAGAAATAGAATAAAAAATAAAAATAAATTTAAAAATAAAAATAAATAAAAAATAAAACATTAAAAAAGAAAATAAAAATAAATTTCTCTTTCTTTATCAAAGAAAATAAAATAAAAAGAAAAGAAAGAAAAAATTTAATCAAAAACAGAAACAAAAAAATGAACTAATAAATGAAACAGCAAACAGAATGAAACTCAAATTAAGTTATATCTATTTCTCCCTTAGAACTGAACCTATGATGCAATGTATTGTCTGCTTACTAGGCAGGTAGAGGGACCTGTGATGGTCTAGGGGGTATCCTTGGCAGACCCATTTGGGCAGGGCCTTGTGTAATGGCTTTGTTCTCCACTAGGGGATGCTGCTTAGCTTACTGGGGTGGATCGGTGTGGCATGCATGTGCCTCATGCACAGGAGAGACGGAAATGGCTTAATCTAGTTCCTTAGCCCCAGGCACAGGAACTTCTCTCTCTCACTGACCTATGATCAACCACCCCTCCTTTGCCTCAGGTCTCTGTCCATTCCCGGCCTCTATCCTGTCTGTGTCCAAGCTAACCACTAGCCAAGCAGCACCTACTTCCAGGTTTTATCTCAGATGGGGTTGTCTTTCAAAAGACAACTTCAGAGACCCCTGAAACTTGAATCCCCACCAACCCTCTGGAGGAGATTCTTGCTGAGCAATGGCTAGGTGCTGGCTTGCCCCCCAAAAATGTTCATGCAGTTATGCAGTGGCAGAGATTGAGAGATTATGGCAAATCATAACACACAGCCAGCACCAGGTTTCACCATGTTCTGGCATCTTTGTCCCAATACCAGCAAATGTAGCTACTCTCCAGCTTCTGCTGGGACCTTTGCCTGTGGGGAGGCCATATGGCCTCTACCAAATGCTTCTACCTGTGTGGCGTATGGATTGCTTAGATCCTCATACCCTGCTGCCTGCTCCTGGAGATTTTCCCTACTTCCTCATCACAGCACAGCCAGACATTGGGCTCCAGAACCTCTGTGCTCCACTGTTTACATAATCCTGTTTGTATTGAAACCCTCTCTTTCTCCCCACCAGTGGTTTTGGGAAACAGATTTGTTGTTCCCCTATATTGTTTTCACTCTTTTTCTCTTTCTCTCTAGCTACTTTCAGGAGAGCGTTTTTCTTCCAGTTTCCTGATGCATCACACTCTCCTTTCTCTGTCCTCTTTCTGCAAAAAGAGCTCCCTACCCTCTGCAGTTTTTCTCTCTCCCAGTTCACCTCTCCACACTATGTGCCTTCCCAGTTCTGTGGCTTAAGTTATGTATATTATTGTGTTAATCCTCAGATCAATATCCTAGATGTGAAAATGTTTTGGTGATGATCTAGCTGCATTTCAGGGATGAGACAAGCTCAGAGTCTCCATGCTGTTCCACCATCTTGATTGCCTACAGTTCTAAAATTTGGAGTCTGAGGACACGGCAAAATAGGTAGGCTTAACTGTGTAGTGCAACCAAGTCTGGGGAAAAGAAACAAGGAAAGCATAGAATGGAACCAGGTCATTGTGTGGTGAATGCAGGTGTTGGCTCTTATGAACATCAGCTGTGGGATCTGAAACGAGGCCTCTGGTGAGCTGCTCTGCAGGAAGGAAGGGAAAGAATCTTTTTTTTTTTTTTTTTTTTTTGGCTCCTTACTTGAAAGGATTTTGCTGCTTCTCTAAAAAATAAAATTATAGACTTATCTATATAGCTTCTTATGAGGATATTTGAAAGAGGTGAAATTAGTATTTATTGTGAACTTTGATGCTTTTTTCTAGAACTGTGTGTTTCTTTTATTTCTTGTCCAGTTTTGAAATATATAGAATTAAGCTAGTCTGTTTGTGATTTTTAACAGTTTTTATAACACGTAACATTTGCCTCTTTAAAAATTTAAATGTATGGTACAGAGTTGTTAACTATAAGCTCAAAAATCTACAGCCGATTTATAGAAAGTGTTCATATTGTATAACTGAAACATACCTGTTGAATAGCAGCTCCCGTTTTCCCCTTTCCTAATCCTTGGAAACCACCGTTCTGCATTTTGCTTCTATCAGATTGAATATTTTAGACACCTTATGTACATGGAATCATCCAGCATTGGCTCTTATGTAACTGGGTTACTTCCCTTAGCATAATGTCCTTAAAGTTTATCCATGTATTGTATACGGCTAAATTTTCTTCTTCTTCTTCTTTAATAATCTTGATGCTATCATATTAATATTTTTTTGTTTTTATTTTGATTCCAATTAGTTAACATACAGTGTGACTTTAGTTTCAGGTGTACAATATAATAATTCAACACTTCCGTACATCACCTGGTACTCATCACGACAAATGCACTCCTTAATCTCCATCACCAATTCACCCATCTCCTCCAACAAGTCCTTTCTGGTAACCATTATTTTGTTCTCTAATGTTAAGAATCTGTTTCTTGGTTTGATTCTCTCTCTCTCTCTCTTCCCTTTGCTTGTTTGTTTTATTTTTTAAATTCCACATATGAGTGAAATCGTGCATATTTGTCCTTCTCTAATTGACTTATTTCACTTAGCATAATACTCTTTAGCTCTATCCATGTCACTGCAAAGAGCAAGATTTTATTCTTTTTATTGCTGAGTAATATTTCATTGTGTGATATCTATGTCTATATTTATATCTATTTATATCTATATCTCTATATCTATCTATCTCACATCTTCTTTATCCATGCATCAGTTGATGGACACTTGGGCTGTTTCCATAGCTTGGATATTATAGATAACAATACTATAAATATTAAGGTAAATGTATCTATTTGGATTAATATTTTTTCATTATTTGGGTAAATTCTTAATAGTGCAATTGCTGGAATATAGAGTATTTCTATTTTTAACTTTTTGAGGAATATACATACTGTTTTCCAGAGTGGTTGCACCAGTTTGCATTCCTACCAACAGTGTAACAGGGTTCCCCTTTCTCCACATTCTTGCTAACACCTGTTGTTTTTGAGGTTGTTGATTTTAACCATTCTTACTGGTGTGAGGGAATGTTTCATTGAAGTTTTGATTTGTATTTTCCTGATTATCAGTGATGTTGAGCATCTTTTCATTTGTCTGTTGCCCATCTGAAAGTCTTTGGAAAAATATCTATTCATGTCTTCTGCCCATTTCTTAATTAGATTATTCCTTTTTTGGGTCTTGAGTTTTATAAGATGTTTATATAGTTTGGATACTAACCCAGATGTGCCATTTGTAAATATTTTCTGCCATTCCATCAGATGCCTTTTAAAATATATATAATTTATTGTCAAGTTGGCTAACATAGAGTGAATACAGTGTGCTCTGGTTTTGGGGGTAAATTCCCAAGATTCCTCCTTTAGATATAACACCCAGTGCTCATCCCAAAAAGTGCCCTTCTCAATACCCATCACCCATTTCCTCCTCACCCCCCACCCCCATCAAAACCCTCTGTTTGTTTTATGTATTTAAGAGTCTCTAATGGTTTAGCTCCCGCCCTCTCTGTTTGTAACAATTTTTTCCCTTTCTCTTCCCCCATAGTCTTCTGTTAAGTTTCTCAAGTTCCACATATGAGTAAAGACATATGACATTTGCCTTTCTCTGACTGATTTATTTCACTTAGTATAATTTCCAATCCCATTCCATCTGTTGTTTTTAGTTTTGTTGATTGTTTCTTTCACTGTGCAGAAGCTTTCATTTTTTTCTTATGAAGTTGCAATAGTTTATTTTCAGTTTTGTTTCCTTTGCCTCAGGAGACATATATAGAAATAAGTTGCTACTGCCAATGTCAACGCGTTTACTGCCTGTGTTCTCTTCTATGATTTTTATGGTTTCATGTCTCATATTTAGATCTTTAATCCATTCTGAATTCATTTTTGTGTTTGGTGTAAGAAAGTGATACAGTTTCATTCTTTTGCATATTGCTGTCCAGTTTTCCCAGCACTACTTAATGAAGAGAATGCCTTTCTCTGTTGAATATTCTTTTTTGTTTTGTCAAAGATTATTTGACCACAGAATTGTGTGTTCATTTTAGGGTTGTCTACTCTGTTCCATTGATGTGTCTATGTGTCTATTTTTGTGCCAGTGCCACACTTTTTTGATCACTACAGCTTTATAATATAACTTGAAGTCTGGAATTATGATGCGTCCATAATTTTCATGTTTGCTCTGGCTATTCGGGGTCTTTGTGGTCCCATACAAATGTTTGTTCAAGCTCTGTGAAAGATGCATTGGTATTTCGATTGAGATTGCATTAAATGTGTAGACTGCTTTGGGTAGGATTAACATTTTAACAATACTTGTTCTCCCAATCCATGAGCACAGAATGTCTTCTCATTTCTTTG
>NC_043706.1:27320704-27347993 GCF_006229205.1 Suricata suricatta | reverse complement strand
GGGGCCCCTGGGTGGCTCAGTCAGTTGAGCATTTGACTCGGGCCTAGGTCATGATTACATACTTCATGGATTTGAGCCCTACATCAGGCTCTGTGGTGACAGCTGAGAGCCTGGAGCCTGCTTTGGTCTCTGTGTCTTGCTTTCTTTCTGCCCTTCCCCTGCTCACACACTCTGTCTCTCTCTGTCTCTCAAAAATAAATAGAATAGAGTAGGTATTAACTGGTCTTCAAATATTTTGTAGCATTCCCCTTTGAAGCCATCTGGCCCTGGACTTTTTTTTTTTTTTCCACTTTTTGATTCTGTTTCAGTTTCTTTGCTGGGTATCATTCTGCTGAAGTTTTCTATTTATCCTTGTTCAGTTATCAGAGTTATATGTTTCTAGAAATTTATCCATTTTTTCTAGGTTGTCCAAGTTGTTGACAACAAAAAAATATATTTTTTCATAATATAATGTTGTTTGTATTTCTGTGGTGTGGTTGTCATTTCTCCTCTCTCATTTGTGATTTTATTTATTTGGTTCCTTTGTCTTTTCTTTTTCACAGTTTGGCAGGAGGTTTATCAATATTATTAATTTTTGGAAAAGAATGAGTTCCTGGTTCTGATTTAGTGTGTTTTTTTGGTTCATATATCATTTTTTTCTGTTCTAATATTAATGAGTTTCTGTCTTCCATTAGCTTTAGGCTTCATTCTTTGTTCTTTTTCTTACTCCTTGTTTATAAATTTAGGTTGCTTATTTGAGATTTTTTCTTTTTAGTGCAGTAGGCCTGTATTGTTATATACTTCCCTCTTAGGACCGCTTTTGCTGCACACCAATGGTTTTAGACCATTGTGTTTTCATTTTCATTTGTTTCCACGTATTTTTAAATTTGTTCTTTGATTTCCTGGTTGAACCATTTATTGTTTAGTAGCATGTTATTTAATTTCCATGTATTTGTTGTTTTCCAATATTTTTTATTCTGGTTAATTTCTTGTTTCACAGAATGTGGTCAGAAAAGGTGCAAAGTATGAATTCAAACTTTTTGTATTTATTGAGGCCTGTTTTGTAACCTACTATGTGATCTATTCTGGAGAATGCACTATGTGCACCTGAAAGAATGTACTTTCTACTGTTTTAGGATGGAATATTCTGAATATATCTGTTAAGTCCATGTAGTCCACTGTTGTTTTCTTGTTAATTTCTGTTTAGATTATCTGTCCAGTGAAATAAGTGGCTGTTAAAGTCCCCTGCTATTACTGTGTTATTATTAATGAGTTTTTTATGTTTGTTTTTAATTGTATTATTATTTGGATCTTCCCATGTAAATGTTAACAATTCCTATATTTTCCTGTTTGATTTGCCCTCCTTATGATAATGTGCTTCTTTGTTTCTTTTTATAGTCTTTGTTTTAAAACCTAGTTTGTTTGGTGTTCTTTATGACTATATAATGTCCTTCTTTGTTTCTTTTTATGGTCTTTGTTTTAAAGTCTAGTTTGTCTGATGTAAACACTGCTATTCTGGTTTTCTTATAATATTTTTTGTGTGATAAATTTTTCTTTACACTCTATCTTTCAATCTGCATTTCAGGTCTAAAATGAGTTTCTAGAATTTAGTATAAGATGGGCCTTTATTTTTTTAATCCACTTTGACACCTATGTCTTTTGATTGGTGCATTTATTCCATTTACATCTCAGATAATTAATGATACATATGTATTTATTTCTGTTTATTTTTTGTTGCTTCTAGTGATTTTATCTGAGCCTTTCTTTTCTTTGTGATTTTTGGTCTCTCTTTCCACCAAAAGAGTCCTCTTTAAAATTTCTTGCAGAGCTGGTTTTGTGGTTATGAAATCCTTTAGTTTTTGTTTGAGAAACGCTCTCTCTCCTATTCAGAATGATAATCTTACTTTGTAGAGTACTCTTGGTGCAGCTTTTTCTCACTCAGCATTTTGAATATGTCATGCCATTTCCTTCTGCCTTGGAATATTTCTGTTGAGAAATTTCTGCCTAGCCTTATCAATTTTCCATTGTAAGTTAAGGACTTCTCTTGTTCTGTTGCTTTTAAGATTTTTTCTTTATCACTATCGTTTGCAAATTTAGCTATAACATGTCTTGGTTTTGGCCTGCTTTTGTTAATTTTGATGGGATTTCTCTGTGTCTTCTGGATCTGGATGTCTATTTCCCTCCCAAGGTTAGGTAGATTTTCTGCTATTATTTCTGTATTATTCCTGCTAATATATTCTGTATTATTTCTTAAAATAAATTTTCTTTCCTACTTTTCTCTTTTCTTCTGGGACTCCTATAATACAAAAATTATTACACATGATAAAGTCACCAAGCTCCTTAAGTTTATTCTCATGTTGAATGATTCTTCTTTCTCTTTTTTGTTCAGCTACATTACTTTCCAATATTTTGTCTTCTAGGCTATTAATCATTCCTCTTCTGCTTACAACCTGCTGTTCATTGCATTGACTATTTCCAGTCTCGTTTATGGCACCATTCAGCTCTGATTGATTCTTTTTAAACTTTTTTTCACATTTTTATTTTTATTTTATTTTTTTATAATAGTATATTGTCAAATTGGTTTCCATATAACACCCAGTGCTTCTCCTCACAAGTGCCTTGTCTCTGTGATAAACTCTTTATTTTTTATTTTTATATATTTTAAATTTTTTTTAATTTTTAAAAACATTTTTAAATTTATTTTTGAGAGACAGAGAGAGACAATGCGAGCAGGGGAAGGTCAGAAAGAGAGAGGGAGACACAGAATCTGAAGCAGGCTCCAGGCTCTGAGCTGTCAGCACAGAGCCTGACGTGGGGCTTGAACCCACGAACTGTGAGATCGTGACTTGAGCCAAAGCCAGACGCTTAACTGACTGAGCCACCCAGACGCCCCTACCTGACTTTTTTTTCTTTTCATAGAGTAGTAGAAGGATTCCCATACGTGCTCTACCTGCCATCTTGACCCTAAGGACAAACCTCATAAATATAAACTATATGGAGCCAAAAGACAATAGTTGAGCAGAACCAAGATTTAAAATAACAGGTGGGAATTGATATACTATACCTATGCATGCATAAAATAAAACTTAGAGAATAAAGAAAATTTATAGATGAAAACACATGAGTGAAAAGGTGAAAAACTGAATCTCAAGTCTGGCACTGCCACCAAGCCAGGAACAGAACCAGAATAATAATGAGAAGACAAGTAAAAAGAAATTGCTTTCTAGGTCAAAGGGAAAAACATTCAGCAACCCAAGAATAGTGTGTTTGCACCATCAGAGCACAAAACATCTCGGAGAAATTATTTCACTTCTCAGGGAAACCACCTAAGTTTTTGCAAAAAGCCAGATGTTCTTTTTGGAAATATTTACCTACTATAATTGGGACATTTGGATACATTACTGCTAAGTGTTGGAAAAAATGATACCTAAATGAGGTGAATAAACATCATACCACACCCTTCTTTGCAAAAATGCTTTTGTGACTTAAGGATGAGGCTTTAAAAAAAACATTCATAAGCATTTTACACTTTTTAAAAGGACATATGAGTCTTATTGTCGTTTAAAATTTTTATGAACTTTGAAAGCTTTGATTTGGCTATTGCTTGAGAGCTGGGAATAGTCATAAGAAAATTAGTGACTAATACCTACAAATCTTTTTCATCTCTACAGAATCAAGTTATGAAGGAGACAGTGCACAGTTATATATATGGAATATTGTATTTTCAATCCATGAAAGCAAATTTATTTACAACTTTAGCTTAAAACGAAATACACAAACTCATAGAAGTTAATGTGATAGTCAAATCATTATTATAATATAATCAATTCACTTTACAACTGATAAATAGAGACTCTGCAAGAAATACATGATTTCTATGAGGTAATGTAGAAAATGAAAACATTATAACTAGAAACCAAGTTTTTCTGTTGTTAAACAATTTTATTAATATCTTTACATTAATTTATTTTTCCAGTTTTATTCTTTATCTAATAATTAATTTATCTGACTCTAGGAGTAGTGGACATTACATTTTTAAAATATTGTATGTCAGAGAGTTGTTTGGTTCAAGGTCAATGTTATTTTCTTTGCAGCATTTGAAGATGCTGTCCTTCCTTCCTTCCTGAGACCTTTCTGATTTTAGATTCTGTGCGGTATATTTTCTTGATTCTTCTTCATTTGTCGTCACTCCTTGTAAGTGTTTAGATAGTGCCTCTTTATTTTTTTTATTTTATAGTTTATTGTCAAGTTGGTTTCCATATAACACCCAGTGCTCTCCCCCACAAGTGCACTCCTCCATGACCATCACCCCCCATCCCTTTTCCTCCTCCCTCTTCAGCCCTCAATTTGTTTTCAGTTTTCAAGAGTCTCTCATGATTTGCCTCCTTCCATCTCCCTAACTCTTTCCCCCCGCTTCTCCTCCCCATGGTCTTCTGTTAGGTTTCTCCTATTAGACCTATGAATGCAAATATCTGTCCTCTGCCTGACGTATTTCGCTTAGCATGTCACTCTCAAAGTCCATCCACTTATCTACAAATGGTCAGATTTCATTCTTTCTCATTGCCATGTAGTATTCCATTGTATATATAAACCACAACTTCGTGATCCATTCATTAGTTAATGGACACTTAGGCTCTTTCCATGATTTGGTTATTGTTGAAAGTGCTGCTATGAACATTGGGGTGCATGCACCCCTATGCATGAGCACTTGTGTATCTCCTGGGTAAATCTCCAGCAGTGCTATTGCTGGGTCATAGGGGAGTTCTACTGATAGTCTTTTGAGGAACCTACACTGTTTTCAGAGGAGCTGTACTAGTTTACATTCTTACCAACAGTATAGGAGGATACGTGTTTCTCCACATCCTCACCATCGTTTATAACCTCCTAATTTGTTCATTTTAACCACTCTGACCAGCATGAGGTGGTTACTCAGTATGGCTTTGATTTGTATTTCCATGATCATGAGTGACGCTGAGCATCATTTCATATGTCTGATGGCCATCTGGATGTCTTCCTTGGTGAAGTATCTATTCATGTCTTCTGC
Source organism: Suricata suricatta (assembly GCF_006229205.1). Lineage (NCBI taxonomy): Eukaryota > Metazoa > Chordata > Mammalia > Carnivora > Herpestidae > Suricata > Suricata suricatta. Next base: position 27,342,970 of record NC_043706.1, on the reverse strand, counting down.
CCATTACTTCACCGGATTATTTGATTTCAGGTGTGGAGTTAGGTGAGTTCCTTATAGATTTTGGATAGTAGACCTTTATCTGCAAATGGTATGTCATTTGCAACTATCTTTTCCCATTCCGTTGGTTGCCTATTAGTTTTCTTGATAGTTTCTTTTGCCATACAGAAGCTTTTTATCTTGATGAGGTCCCAATAGTTCATTTTGGTTCTTGATTCCCTTGCCTTTGTGGGTGGGTTGGGTAAGAAGTTGCTGCAGTTGAGGTCAAGGAGGTTGTTTCCTGCTTTCTCCTCTAGGGTTTTGATGGTTTCCTGTCTCACATTCAGGTCCTTTATCCATTTTGAGTTTATTTTTGTGTATAGGGTAAGAGAGTGGTCTATTTTCATTCTTCTGCATGTTGCTGTCTAGTTCTCCTATCACCACCTGTTAAAGAGGCTGTCTTTTTTCCATTGGATACTGTTTCCTGCTTTCTCAAATTCCTTAGCTATACATTTTTTTGTGTCCAATTCTTGGTTTTCTATTCTATTCCATTGGTCTATGTGTCTGTTTGTGTACCAATACCATTCTGTCTTGACGATGACAGCTTTGTAGTAGAGGCTAAAGCCTGAGATTGTCATGCTTCCCTTTTGGTTTTCTTCTTCAATATTACTTTAGATATTCAGGTCTTCTGTGTTTCCATACAAATTTTTGGATAGTTTGTTCTAGCTTTGAGAAGAACACTGGTGCAATTTTGATGGGGATTGCATTGAATGTGTAGATTGCTTTGGGTAATAATGGCATTTTAAGTGTTTATTCTTCCCATCCATGAGCATGGAATGTTTTCCCATTTATTTCTGTCTTCTTCAAATTCCTTCATAAGCTTTATACAGTTTTCATCATACATATCTTTTGCATCTTTGGTTAGGTTTATTCCTAAGTAATTTATATTTTTGGTGCAATTATTAATTAAACCATTTTTTTGCATTCTATTTCTGTTGCTTCATTACTGGTATATAAAAATGCAACCGATTTCTGTACATTGATTTTGTACCCTGCAACTTTGCTGAATTCATGGATCAGTTCTAGTAGCCTTCTGGTGGAGTCTGACGAGTTTTCTATGTAGATTATCATGTCATCTGCGAAATGTGAAAGTTTTGACTTCATCTTTGCCAATTCTGATGTCTTTTATTTCCTTTTGTTGTCTGATTGCTGATTCTAGGACTTCTAGAACTATGTTACACCACCGTGGTGAGAGTGGAGATCCTTGTTGTATTCCTGATCTCAGGGGGAAAGCTCTCAGTTTTTCCCTACTGAGGATGATATTAGATGTGGGTTTTTCATAAATTGCTTTTATGATGTTGAAGTAAGTTCATTCTGTCCTGACTTTCTCGAGGGTTTTTATTAAGAAAGGGTGCGGTACTTTGTCAAATGCTTTTTCTGCATCTATCGACAGCATCATATGGATTTTATTATTTGTTTTGTTAATGTAATATATCATATTGATGGATTTGTGAATACTGAACCAGCCCTGTAACCCAGGAATGAATCCCACTTGATCATGGTTGATAATTCTTTGTAGATACTGTTAAATTTAATTTGCTAGTATCTTGTTGAGTATTTTTGCATCTGTATTCATTAAGGATATTGGCCTGAAGTTCTCTTTTTTTGTTGGGTCTCTGTCTGGTTTGGGAATCATTGTGATGCTGGCTTCGTAGAATGCACCTGGAAGTTTTCCTTTTATTTTTATTTTTTGGAATAGCTTGAGGAGGATGGGTATTAACTGTGACTTAAATGTCTGGTAGAATTCCCAAGGAAGCCATCTGGCCCAGGCTCTTATTTGTTGGGAGATTTTTGAAGAGTGATTCGATTTCTTCACTGGTTATGGGTATGTTCAGATTGTCTATATCCTCCCAGTTGAATTTTGGTAGTACCTTTGTATTTAGGAATTTGTCCATTTCTTATAGGTTGTCCAGTTAGTTGCCATATAATTTTACATAGTATTTTCTGATGATTCCTTGTATATCTGAGGGATTGTTTGTAATAGGTCCATTTTTACTTGTGATTTTATCTATTTGGGTGTTCTCTCTTTTCTTTCTGAGGAGTTGGGCTAGAGGTTTATTAATTTTGTTTATATTTTCAAAATATTAACTCTTGGTTTCATTGATCTATTCCACTGCTTTATGGATCTATAGTGTTTATTTCTGCCTTGATCTTTTTTATTTCTCTTTTTCTGCTGGGTTTGAGGTGCTCTTGCTGCTCCCCTTCTAGTTACTTTAGGTGCTCTGTTAGATTCTGAATTGTGCTTTTTCTAGTTTGTTGAAATAGGCCTGGATATCAATATACTTTCTTCGTAGGACTTCTTTTGCTGCATCCCAGGGAGTTTGGATTATTGTATTTTCATTTTCATTTGTTTCCATATTTAAAAAAAATTTCTTCTCTAATTGCCTGATTGGCCCAATCATTCTTCAGTAGGGTGGTCTTTAACCTTCATGTTTTTGGAAGTTTTCCAGACTTTCTTCTGTGATTGATTTCAAGTTTCATAGCATTATGTTCTGAACGTGTGCATGGTATGATCTCAACTCATTTATATTTTTGGCGGGCTGCTGTATGACCCAGTATGTGATCTAATTTGGAGAGCATGCCATGCACAGTTGAGAAGAACGTGAATTTCCTAGCCTCAGGTTGTAGAGTTATAAATATATCTGTCAAATCCATCTGCTCCAATGTGTTGTTCAAATCTATTGTTTCTTTAGTGATTTTCTGTCTGGTTGATCTATTCTTTGCTGTAAGTGGAGTATTAAAATCCCCTGCAATTAGCCCATTCTTATCAATAAGATTGTTTCTGTTTGTGATTAATTGTTTTCTTTATTTGGGTGCTCCTGAATTTGGTGCATAGATATTTATAATTGTTAGCTTTTCCTGATTGAGAGACCCTGTAATTATTATATAATGTCCTTCTTCATCTTTTGTTACTGCCTTTACTTTAAAGTCCAGTTTGTCTGATATAAGTATGGCTACTCCGGCTTTATTTTTGACTTTCAGTCACATGAAAGATATTTCTCCATCCCCTTACTTTCAATATGAAAGTGTCTTCAGGTCTAAAATGAGTCTCTTGTAGACAACAAATAGATGGATTTTGTTTTATTTTCAAAAATTTTTGTTTATTTATTGATTTATTATTTATTTATTTTTTATATAGTTTGTTACCAGGATTTTGTTTTTTTTAATCCATTCTGCTACCCTATGTCGTTTGACTGGAGCATTTAGTCCATTTACATTCAGTGTTATTATTGAAAAATATGGATTTAGATTCATTATGTTCTCTGTAGAGTTCATGTTTGTATGGTGTCTCTGGTATCACGTATTCCTTGAAACATTTCCCTCATAGAGCCCGTCTTACGATTACTTGTAGGGCTGGTTTGGTGGTCATGAATTCTTTCAATTTTTGTTTACTTGGGAAAACCTTTATCTCTCCTTTTGTTTTGAATGACAAGCTTGCTGGATAAAGAATTCTTGTTGCATATTTTATTCTGTTCATCACATTGAAGATTTCCTGCCATTCCTTTTGGCCAAGATTCAGTAGATAAGCCTGTAACCACTCTGATAGATTTCCCTTTGTATGTTATGACCCTTTTGTCCCTAGTTGCTTTCAGAATTTTCTATGTATCCTTATATTTTGCCAGTTTCACTTCGGTATGTTGTGCAGAATATCAATTCAAGTTATGTCTGAGGGGAGTTTTTGTGCCTCTTGGATTTCAATGTCTGTGTCCTTCTCCAGATTGGGGAAGTTCTCGGCTGTAATTTGATCAAGCATCCCTTCAGGACATTTTTCTCTTTCTTCTTTTTCAGGAATTCCTATGATATGGATATTGTTCCATATTAAGTCTCCAATTCTCCTTTCATGCTCCTGGATCAATTACTCTCTCTTTTTCTATAACTGTGTCTTCTAATTCACCTATTCTCCTCTCTGCCTCTTCTGTCCTTGTTGTGGTCGCCTCCATTTTATTATGCACCTCATTTATAGCATTTTTTTTAACTTGTCAAAGCTTTTTTTGAAGGTCCTTACTCTTTGTATCAATATCTTCTCTGTGTCTTCCATGTTTTTTTGTAGACCAGCAATTAATTTTATGACAATTGTTCTAAATTCTTGCTCCATTATGTTGCTTATATCTGTTTTGAGCAATTCTGTGACTCTAACTTCTTACTGGAATTTATTTAGAGGAGAGTTCTGTTTCATCCTTTTGGTTAGCTTTCTGTCTGTTGTCAGTTTTAAAATCTTGTCATCCAATCTGCACCTGTGAAGATTGATTTATTAAAGGAGGCTCATTGACTGTCCAGGGCCCGTCCATTCAGGAAGTGTTCTTTTAATGATATCTCTCGGTTTCTCTTGTTGTGCCTTTGGTTATTTTTTCCCCCTACTTAGTGATATTTGGGACTCTTCATCATGTGTACTTTGGCTTGTTTCTTGAGGTGGCTCTGAAGATGAAAACAGACAGACCAACTCACAAGGGGAAAAAGCATGCAAACCCTCAGACTATTCAAACAAACAGGCAAACCAAAAGGGGAAATAAAAATGAAAAGAATAGAAAAGAAACAAAAGTAAAGACAAGGAAAGGAAAGGAAAGGAAGGAAAAGAAAAGAAAAGAAAAGAAAAAAGAAAAGAAAAGAGGTGGGACAGAAACAACAAAAGAGAAAAAAACAGTCTAAAAGCATAAAATCAGCAAAGGGGGAGATAAGAATGAGAAAAGGGAAAATATATCTGGATGGCAAGAATTGATCTAATCACAGCAATGCATCAATGTTGGTATTTCCTGGACTACAGGGTGGAAAAGGAGGAAAGAAGAAAAAAAAAAACAGTTCTTCAGCATGGATAAGCTGGTTTAGTGTAGGTAGGTCTTGGAGGGGTGCTCTCTGAGGCCCTGCCTTGGTGATTTGGGGAGAAGAATGGCTGTGCCCCAAGCCCTTCTCGAACCACGTTTTACAAGCCATTCTTTTGAGTCTGATCTCCCTGTGCCACAGGCCAAGTTGTATTTTCCAAGCCCCGCCTCATTTTCCAATCCTAGTCTATGTGCTTTAATGCTACAGCTCAAGATGAAATGTACTCCTGAGGCTTCCTAGCCAGGATTGAGTAGGGGGTCACTGGGGAACAACTTTCTCATGGCTCCACCTGGAATTGGCATGCTGATCCCAAGGAAGCTGTGCCAGCTAAATGGGATGGATTTCTGTAGCTGTGCCCAGCGGTTATATATGGGATGATAGTATCCCTCTCCATCCTGGGCTGTGGTTTTTCTCTTCTCTAGTGACAGCTCTATGAGCATTTTGTATCTCTCTTTCTCTTCCCCTCATCTCTCCATGGCTCTGTGTGCTCTCCCTGGCTCTGCCCTGGGAACTGGCTCCCTCCCCTCTGCACCTCAGGCCCAAGCATGTTTTTATTTCCCCAGTTCACACTCACTCAGGCACCTATAAGGCTGTCTTCTTTTGGACTCCGTGTGTTTTCCTCCCACTCTTGCAAATCAGAGTATTGTGGTTTCAGTCCTTCTCAGTTTGACAGATGCAGGCAGGAGGAAATTACAGAGCTCCCTACTTCTCCACCATCTTGCCCCTCTAACTGATTCCATTTCTTCACTAGTTATGGGTCTGTTCAGATTTTCTATTTCTTACCTTTTGAGTTTTGGTAGTGTGCGGGTGTTTAGGAATTTGTCCATTTCTTCTAGGTTGTTCAGTTTGTTGGCATAGAATTTTTTTATAGTATACCCTGATAATTGTATTTCTGAGGGATTGGTTGTAATCTCCATTTTTCTTCATGAGTTTATCTGAATCCTCTCTCTTTTCTTTTCAAAAAGCCTGGCTAGAGATTTATGAATTTTGTTTATTTTTTCAAAAAATCCACTCTTGGTTTCATTGATCTGTTCTACTTGGGTTTTTTAAAAATATACTTTTAATTTTGGTCATGATCTTTACTATTTCTCTTCTTCTGCTGGGTTTGGGGTATCTTTATTATTTGCTTATAGTTCCTTTTGGTTTGCTGTTAGATTTTGTGTTTGGGCTTTTCTAGTTTCTTGAAATAGGCCAGATTGAAATGTATTTTCCTCTTAGGACTGCTTTTGCTGCATCCCAAATGGTTTGTATTGTATTTTTATTTTCATTTGTTTGTGTATATTGTTTAATTTCTTCTCTAGTTGCTTGGCTGACCCATTTGTTCTTTAGTAAGGTGTTCTATAACCTCCATGCTTTTGGATGTTTTCCACACTTTTTCCTGTGGTTTATTTAAAATTTCATAGCATTGTGATCTAAAAGTGTGCATGGTATAATATCAATTCTTTCATATTTATTGAGGGCTGCTTTGTGACCCAGCATGTGATCTATCTTGGAGAGTGTACCAGGTACACTTGAGAAGAGAGTGTATTCCACTGCTTTGGAATGTAGAATTCTAAATATATCTGTCAAGTCCATTTGGTCCAATGTGCCATTCAGGTCCATTGTTTCTTTAGTGAATCTCTGTCTAGTTGATCTATCCATTGCTGTAAGTAAAATATTAAAGTCCCCTGCAATCAGCATATTCTTATCAATAAAATAGCTTATGTTTGTAATTAATTGTTTTATATATTTGGGTGCTTCTGAATTCGATGTGTAGACATTTATAATTGTTCACTCTTCCTGATGGAGAGACCATGTAATTATTATATAATGCCCTTCTTCATCTCTTGTTACTTCCTCTACTTTAAAGTCAAGTTTTTCTGATAAAAGTATGGTACTCCAGCTTTCTTTTTACTTCCAGTAGCATGATAGATATTTCTCCATCCCCTTACTTTCAATCTTAAGGTGTTCTCAGGTCTAAAATGAGTCTCTTATAGACAGAAAATAGATCAATCTTATTTTTTTATCCATTCTGATACCTTATATCTTTCGATAGGAGCATTTAGTCCATTTATATTCAATGTTATTTTTGAAAAATATGTATTTAGAGTCATTGAGTTATGTGTAGGTTTCATGCTTGTAGTTATGTCTCTGGTACTTTGTATTCCTTGCAACATTTCCCTCATAGAGTCCCCTGTAGGATCTTTTGTAGCACTGGTTAGTGGTGATGAATTCCTTCATTTTTTGTTTATTTGGGAACACCTTTATCTCTCCTTCTGTTTTGAATGACAGGCTTTCCAGATAAAGGATTTTTGGCTGCATATTTTTCCTGTTCATCACATTGAAGATTTCCTGCAATTCCGTTTTGGCCTGCCAAGTTTTTGTAGATAGGTTTACTACTATCCTTATGTGTCTACCTTTGTATGTTAAGGCCTGTCTATCCCTAGCTACTGTCAGAATTCTCTCTTTATCCTTGTATTTTGCAGTTTCACTATATGCCATGCAGAAGATTTATTCAAGTTACATGTCAGGGGAGTTCTCTATGCCTCTTAGATTTCAATGTCTGTTTCCTTCCCCAGGTTGGGGAAGTTCTCAGCTTATGATTTGTTCAAGTACCCCTTCAGCACCTTTCTCTATCTCTTTGTCTTCTGGAATTCTTATGCTATGGATATTGTTCCATTTGATTGCATCACTAAGTTCTCAAATTTCGTGCTCCTAGAGCATTTTATCTCACTTTCTCTTGGCTTCCTCTTTTTCCATAATTTTTCCATAATTGTATCTTCTAATTCAGCTATTCTCACCTTCTGCCTCTTCAATCAACACTGTGGCCACCCCCATTTTATTTTACACCTCTTTTATAGCATTTTTTATAGCATTTTTAAATTCATCATGACTATTTTAAAGATCCTTGATCTCTGCAACAATGGAATCTCTGCAGTCTTCTATGCTTTTTTCAAGCCCAGCGATTATTTTTATGACTATTATTCTAAATTCCTGTTCAGTTGTCTTTTATATCTGTTTTGATCCATTTTTTAGCTGTCACTTCTTCCTGGAGTTTCTTTTGAGGAGAATTCTTCTGTGTTATCATGTTGGATAGTTTTCTGTCCCTTATAAGTTTTAAAAGCTTTTTATGTGCTCTGCACCTGAGAGTACTGTTTTATTAAAGGGGGCTCATACACTGTCCAGGGCCTGGCCATTCAGGAGGTGTTTTTTGAAGAGTGTTATTTTTTTCTACGTTGTTGTAACTTTGGTTATCCTACTTGTAGTGCTGTTTTGGAACCTCCACCAAGTGTGCTTTGATTTGTTCCTTGAAGTAGCCTTGAAAAGGAAAACACAGACAAACAGGAAACAAAAAAAACATGCAAATGCACAAACAAATAAAACAAACAAGCAAACAGACAAAAGCAAACACACACACACACACACACACGCACACACACACACAATCTAAATCATAAAACCAGAAACAGCAGCTACAAGTAAGTAATAGGGTGGAGGCAGTTCTGATGGAAGAACATATAGAAAGAGAGAAATAAGAGGGATGGAGAGAAAGAGAAAATTAACATTGACCAAGAAGGGAGACTAAAAGGCTTAACCCAGAGAGAGAGAATGAAGAATAAGGAAAAAGGTGAGGAAAAAGAAACGAACACAAAGTTACCCAGAGAAACTGTATGGCCTGAATATTCCAGAGAGAGAAAGTAAAGTAAAGAAGGGGGTGTAGAACCTGCATCAAGGGGATGGATTAAATATGTCTGATTAACCAAACCGGTAACCAGTGTAACCAGCATAGAGGAGGGAAGAGATAAAAAGGAGAAAAGCTCCAGTAGATAAGGAGCTCCTTAGCTTGGGGGTGTGTGGCATAGTTTGGTGTAAGCAGGTCTTGCCTCCATAGTTTGGTGTAAGCAGACCAATCCCTGCTGCCTCACCTTGGTGGTTGTTGGGAGAAAAATGGCAACTTCCCCAGTCCCTTCTTCACAGACCAGACATCCCAAATCGCTTCTTTGGATCAGTCCTCACTGTTCTGTGGATGCAGATGAGGCGGGCTACCTCATTCTGCCATCTCTTATGTCCCATGCTTAGCTGGTTTTAAACTCTCACTCCATGTGCATTAATGATGGCGCCTAATATGTGATCCTATGGCTGTAGTGCAGCACTTGAGGGAAAGGGACTGGTTCCTTCTGTTGGAGACAGTGCCCCTGACATATCACCAAACCCAAAGGTGACTCTCCTCTTCCCCAGGTGTGCAATCAGGGCAGCCAGCCCCAGTCCAAAGAAAGCCCTGCAGTTAGGGATGGTATCTCTCCTGAAAGTCCTTCAGTTAGAGATGAGATGATGGAATCCCTCTCTGTCCTGGTTGGAGTTTTTTCTCTTGTCCAGATACAGTCCTATGCTTTCCCAGCCACTCTTTCTCTTCACTTTGTCTCTCTGCATAACGGGTCCCTCCCCTCCATGCCTTCGCAGTCCATTTTATCTCCCCCAGTTCACAATCACATGCCTACTGGGCCATTTGGTTTTTCCATTTTCTTCCTGTTAGACTCCGTCTCTTTTCCTCCCAGAATTTTGGGGTTCAAAGTCCTTTGGCTTCAGCTCTTTGTTTAAGAGATATGGGAAGTATGGACCCCCCTACTTGTCTGCCATGTTAGCCAGGAATTGTCCAAATACTTAAAATGGAGGAAGTATCTATTAGAGAAACTTCATGAAGACTTTGTACTGTTCCACGTAGGAATGTTTTGTTTGGAGACATCTCAGTGTTATTTAGGAAAACAGTCATCCTTTGATAACATTATATGCAGGATATCTTAGAATTGTTAATATGAACATTAACTATAAAACCATCTTGAAGCCTGTCATGGATTTTGACTCTGAAAGGATGTGAAGGTATATCATATGTATACTGGGCTGGGCTATTGGACACTATTACATGTTGTCCTTTAAATGAGAAAGGAAACATTTGTTTTACTCTATGGTTGGCATAAGAGCCTATGTTTAATTAGATGTTGATAAAGGATATATGAGGCTAGGGTCAAGAATCAAGCACCTTAATAGAGAATACTTACATGATGAGATACATTAAGAAATGCACAAAACATTTGATTTTAGGGGAAGAATTTCAAAACATCTATTAATGTGATTTGAAATAAATTAATTTTTTTAAAGTTTGTATTGAAATCTTTCCTTTCTCAGAGTGTGTAGCAATTTAGACAAAATCTAGCATTGAAATGTAGAGAATTAAGATATTTCATTTCATACTTGATCAGTTCTGCAGGCTACACATTAAGAGAGCTCTGCTACTTCTTAGCATATGAGCCAGGATAGTTTTTTTTTTTTTTCTGGGAACTAATGCCAAGAGTTTGAAGCAAAGCATATTAGTAATATTTTTAAAAAGATTGTTGTGAAGTGCTTCCAAATGGGAAAGATTTAAAATTCTATAACTAAACCCAGGTGTACATTTATACAACAAATTTTTATTACAATGAAGGGAAATAAAAATCACCGAAACTGATAGTCGCTCATAAAATCCTTCATTTTAGTTTTTACATAATTATCTTGCTTTCCACTATTTTGCAAGATATATTGAATATCAATGAACCAGAACTTCATGGATTTTATATTTTTTCTCTGACCTTGCATACCTTCTATTTATAACCTGTGATGAAATCACCAAATTTCAGGAGTCCGAAGAAGGAGGCCCCTTGATAATTCAGAAGATATTACTAAAGTGTCTATCTACTGGTCTGTCCATCAATCTATTCTTTATCCCTCTATCTTTCTTTATTTAGGGAGGCACTGAGCTTACAGAGTAGACCATAAAATTCTGTCAAAATCTTTCTTTAGCCTTGGCTTGAATCTCAGCTTTTAGAAGACCAAGTAGGGGCACCTGGGTGACTTAGTTGGTTGAGCGTCCGACTTTGGCTCAGGTCATGATCTCACAGTTCGTGGGTTGAAGCTCGCGTCGAGCTCTGTGCTGACAGCCCAGAGCCTGGAGCCTGTCTTCAGATTCTGTGTCTGCCTCTTTCTCTGACCCTCTCCTGCTCGTGCTGTCTCTCTCTGTCTCTCAAAAATAAATAAAAAACATAAAAAATTAAAAAATAGAAGACCAAGTAGAAAATGCCTATTCATTGTCATTTCTGACATTCCCGACTTTTTTGTTATTGATCATGGTACTTAATATGCTTGATAATGTCTATATCACAATTGAGGCATTCATGTTTATTGTTTTTTTACTACATATATATATATATACACACATACATACATATATATATGTGTATATATATTTTTTAAAAGTTTAAATAGGCTCCGTGTCCTTCTCATGACCATGAGATCAAAAGTTGTGTACTGTACTGATTGAGACAGACAGGCTTCCCTCATGTTTATTATTAATATCTGAATGTTAACTTTCAGGAAACATATCATTCAAAGTTGTAATTTGGAGTAAAACAATATCTTTATGTGCTTTATAAGTTGAAATTATAATGGCCAGTTAAGGTCTAAGTTCATGTTTATAATTGCACAAGTAAAATGCTTTAATAATTAATGATTATTGTATAGAGGCCATTGGCCATTGGCCTTTCATTCCTTGGTCCAGTTTTTATCAACATGAATGTAGTCATTTTATGCTTGCATCTTTCTTTCAGTTGGTTCTGAATCTGCAGATGTGTTAAAAAGTTTTGATTGAGTAAAAATTTACAGGGAAGATGAGATGTACTTGTTGGCCCCTCAACACATAAACTCCAGGAACTGTTTGAAACAGATTTATAGTGGTATCTTGATCTGTTACTTTGATTTTTATTCTCCTTATATCATGGGATTTATAGTCATAAAATAAACTTTCATTTACCTGAGCTTACTTAAGTAAGTTTCTGTTGCTTGCACCTAAACTTGACACACTAGGCCAAGTACCTTTTATTTCACAAAGCAACTATAGATTTTCAAGAACTCTATAAATATGTTTGACTCATTGATAATGAGAAATGTGATTGTAATGTAATGAAATAAAAAGAACACTAAGGGGCACCTGGGTGGCTCAGTCTGTTAAGCATCCGGCTTCGGCTCAAGTCATGATCTCATGGTTAGTGAGTTTGAGCCCTGTGCCTGGCACTGTGCTGACAGCTCAGAGCCTGAAGCCTGCTGCAGATTCTGTGTCTCCCTCTCTCTCTGACCCTCCCCTGCTCACGCTCTCTCTTTCTCTCTCTCTCTCTCTCTCTCTCTTTCTCTCTCTCTCAAAAATAAATAAAAACATTAGAAAAAAATTTTAAAAAGAAAAGATAAGAACACTAAAAACTGAAACAGTGAAGTAACTTTTCTAGGGTCACATAAGGAGCCTAAAAAGAGCTGAAAGGGGGCTCTGAAAAAGAGGTATATTTTCACATCCATCACTGGCTATATGTGTGAGTTCACAGATGAATATTTTCCTCTTCTCAATGTAGAATCCAGGGTACCATGACTGCACTTGGACTACCTGCAGGGTGTTGTGGTCATGCACCTAGCTCAAAGTTGGTGGCTCTCAGTGGTTAAGGATCATAGGAGCAGGTTTTAGCAGGAGGATTTTAGGCATAATATCTTAATTTCTTACACTTGGCTTAAAATTTTTGTTTATGTAGTTATTTACAATTTTATTACTATCTATTATCACATAACAAGTTGACCAAAAGCTTTGTAGTTTAAAACAATGAATGATCTCACCCAGTTTCTTCTTTAAATGTTTATTTATTTTTAAGAGAGAGAGGGAGAGAGAGAAACAGAGAGAGAGAGAGAGAGAGAGAGCGAGCGAGCGAGCTTGAATGGGGGAAAGGCAGAGAAAGAGAGAAACACAGAATCCAAAGCAGGCTCCAGGCTCTGAGCTGTCAGTTCAAAGCCCAACACAGGGCTCTAACCCACCAGCCAGGAGATCATGAAATGAGCTGAAGTCAGGTGCTTAACCAACTGGGCCACCCAGGAGCCCCTATTTCACACAGTTTCTGAGGGTCAGGAATTCAGGAGTGGCTTAGCTGGATGGTTCAGTCTTGGGGTTTCTCATAAGGTTGCAGTCAAGATGTTGACTGAGAAGTTCTCCGAATGCTTCACTGGGACTTCAGGATTCACTTCCAATGTGGTTCATCCACATGCCTTGCATCTTAAGGCTGGTTGTTGGCAGGTGGCTTTGGTTCTTTCCCACATGGACCTTTCTCCAGAGGGTTACCTAGGTGTCATCATGACATGGGGGCAGGTTTACTCCAGAGTGACTGATCCAAGAAAGGGCAAGTTGGAAACTGCAATGTTGTGACCTAATCTTGCATAAAATCTTAATCCATTTATATAATAACAATACTTGCAGAAATTTATTTTTTATTTTTTTAAATAGTTTATTGTCAAATTGATTTCCATACAACACCCAGTTCTCTTCCCCACAAGTGCCCTCCTCCATCAACCACCACCTCTTTTCCCCCTCCTCCTTCAATCCTCAGTTCATTTTCAGTATTCAATAGTCTCTCAAGTTTTGCATCCCTCTCTCTCCCCAACTCTCTTTCCCTCTTCCCGTCCCCCCTGGTCCTCCATTAGGTTTCTCCTGTTCTCCTGTTAGACCTATGAGACTTGCAGGAATTTAAAAGCTTAAATAGGGGCTTTAATGTTATTTTGTTACTCCAGATGTCTTTATTTCAAATGGTGAGGAATTGGAAAGTTCTAAAATTAACTTTTATTTATTTATAGGACCAATCTAGGATTTCTATTTCAAAGTATCATAAGATAATGTAGCCAGTCAGTCTTGTAAAAGCAAATGCTGGGAGTCAGGTAGTGATTTTTTTTTCTTGACTTGGTTATAACTATTAACATTTTGAGAAGGGCCAGAAATAGCTCCTTTACCCTCCCACTCCCACCTCTCATTTCTGTGTTTGGAACCAAGTGAGAGATAAGGCACAGGAGATTTTCAGGTAGAAATTAGAGTGCCAGATATATTGTTGAAGGAGCAGACTGGAGGCAGAGCTTTAGATTTATGGCAAATGGACTTAATTATAAATCTAGCTACCCACTTCCAGGCACAGTTGGACAGCTACAGTCCCCTTCAACTTACCGTATGGTCAAGATTCCCTTTAAGTGCAAGCAAAGAGACCTGAAAGACATGAGGGACAGTTGAGCTGAGCTGGCTCAATTCTTTCTCCCAAACTCACTAATCTGATAATTCAGCTTCCCTCAAGGGCAGGAGAAAGTTGAGACTGGGTTAAGGAGCACCTATGTTGATCAAGTGCCACTTCTGGGGAAAAGAAAGGTATTTCAAAGAATCTATACTAATGATAGCAGGTCATCATTAATCCTGCAATTAATTAGTGAACCATTATTGTGAGGTTAGCACAGATCTAAATACTACAGATAAAAAAAGTAACAGAAAGTATTCTAGCCCATGAAACAGTAGCTGGTCAGACAGATAATACACACACATAAAAATTTACATATATGGATATGATCTTACTGTTAAAAAAGATCAGTAGTTACAAGCTGTAAATTCCATGGTGTAGAAGAAGAAATGATTACTACATACCTCAGGAGGTCTTTTAACATAAACATTTTTCCCTGCCTGATTAAGAAAACCATGGTAAAAAGAAGTCTGTTGTTCATAAGTTATGGTCAACAATGCTCTACATTAAGTCTGTCTTTTTATTTTGATGATTTGATATATGAGGCCTCGCTGAGGGACTGTGCCTCCTAGGGTTAGCTAATTCTTAGAGATAGTACACAACTCTCTAGGGAGTATGCCTTGCAAAGGAAAAACAACCAATCCAGAGCCTATCCTATGCTTACTGTGTCCCACAGCTCACTGAAATTATTCACCCTAGTAAAGCCTAAGCTTATGTACCCTGACTTGGATGTTTCTTCCCTGTGGAAAGACCAGTAAAGGCTCTTGCCAATGTTTCACCTTCAGGCTTCCTGTCTCTTGACCGATCCTGGTGATTACCTGTGTGGTCTTGTATGGCATTGCATGCCCTCTACTCTTAGAAACTGTGAGTAATAAACTGTCTTTTCAGTGGCCATTATCTCCTGATCTTTGCCCTCACTGTACCTAAACAATAATAAAGCCAACATTTAAAAACATATCCTTCTACCCCTGCCTTAGAACATAGTTTGTGTTTGAGGGTTAATGTTTAAATGTGTTTTCATTACTAGCAAGATTTCTGACATACTAAAAGTAAGGGTTGAGATAGTCTGAAGTATTTTAGATAGACTTGATATTCATATGTAACCTATCTTTCATTCATAGACCTTCCTGGTTAACATCTTCTCCTTAAATATACGCAGTTTATTTTTTCAATATATTTTTTTATATTTAGAAAATGTAAATTCACATGGATTGTAAGAAGCAATACAGATGGATCCCATGCACTCATCACCAAAATTACCCCAATGGTGACATTTTGAAAAATTAAAGCACAGTATCACAGCCAGGAACTTGACACTGGTATAATCCACAGATCCTATTCAGATTTCGTTGATTTACCTGCATTATTTTTTGTGTTTGTATTTTAGTTCCATCATGCATGTAGATTTCTGTGACAATCACCACTATCAGGATACATAGAAGGGAGCAGTTCTATCACAATGATGCTTTGTGCTACCATTTTAGAGCCACAACCAAATTCCACCCCACTCTCTTCCTAAAATCTTGGCAACCACTAACCTGTTCTCCATCTCTGTAATTTTATTATTTCAAGAAGTTATATAAATGGAATAATACTACAGTGTTTGACATTTTGAGGGTTTTTTAATTTAACATATTTCCTTTGAGATCCATCTGTTTTGTTTACAAATACTTTGTTCCTTTTTAAGGCTGAATAGTATTTCATGGTATGGATATATCATACCATGACACTCATATAACCACTGAAGGACATCAGAGTTGTTTTCAGTTTTTTTAAACATACATTTGGCATCTGTATCAGTCACTGACCCACATTTATTGCCTCAAACTTGCCACTGTTACAGATTTATTACTATTCTTGTCTTCCATGTCTGCTGTAACATTCCTCTGTTCCTATAAGCACCTTCGGTATCTTTTAAGAAAGAAACTTTTTCTATAATCAGAGGGCAAATTCCTCTTTAACTTCAAAATAATTATTTTCTTTGTGTTTCATTCCTTGGGATAATTATTTACTTTATCTTTGTTTCATTTCCCCTTCCCTATATGAAGCTATTAAGTGTTTCTATCTCAAATGTTGAAAAGGTTAATGTGATCACTTTTGTTTGCACAATCTAAGAAGAAAAAAGCTATATAAATTATTTAAATATACAGGTGTGAGTTAACTCTCTCCCCCAACTAGAGGGTAAATTATAAGCAATTAAATATAACTCCCTCCACTCCCTGTTGCCTTGCCTGGACCAAGCTCTTTTCTTGGTAATACCAAATTCCCAAAATCCTGTCTTTCCTGGGGTCTGGTATTAGACTTTGTTCAGGCACAAACCACTTAGAGTTGGCAGACATACTAGATTATTAATTATCAACTAACTGCTCAAGAAAGAATTAGCTGAACCTGCATAAGATTGGACTTGTAACTCAATTAAGATATTAATTAGACTTGATGAAGTTCAGGCAGAGGCCACACATATTCTCTCTTCAGGCTACAAGTTTGCCTTTATTATAGATTCAGTGCTTAATATATCTTATTTATAGGGGTGCCTGGCTCAGTCGGTTGAGTGCCTAACTTTTGATTTCAGTTCAAATTATGATCTCATGGTCAATGAAATTGAGATGTGTCAGGCTCTGTGCTGATGCTGCAAAGCCTGCTTGGAATTCTCTCTCTCTCTCTCTCTCTCTCTCAAAATAAATAAACATTAAAAATATATATGTTTCATTTATATTCAGCCAAGTGCCAAAAAGAATACTTGTACACTTGGAATCATCACCCTAGAAGTTTTTGGGATTCAGACTCAGAATTCCAACTAGGCCTACCTCTGAATGAGAACAGAATGTTCCAGGCTGAAATATTACTGTCTGAACACCCTGGTTCCATTAACCATAATTTGGAGGGAAATATAAGCCTTTCTCTTGAGTTTATGGCCTGTTGTCCAGCAAGATGACTCTGGGGATGTGAGAAGTACTAGGAATATGATTTATAAATTTTTTACCAGGGATTTTGATGATCAGACAGGTTTGAAGAACTTGTACTAGGTGAAATTGCAGAAAAGACCCTTCTAAGCCTTTGTCTACTCCTAGAGGCAGAAAAACAACACAGAATTTGGGATATAGTTGAATTGAGGAGCCTGATGGCAAAGCTGAGGTTCTTGAAATTTCTGAAGTCGGATGTCTTAGAAGAAAACTTGGCGACACTGCTAATGGACCCGTGCTGGATCACTGACTCAGGCAGAACAAGCATGAACTTGGTAATGGCTTAGCCTATGTCAGCCTCTGTGGGGGAAGTTAGAATGTATGCTCTCTTAGGCCACTTCTAGATCTGCAGCCTGTTTGGGACCAAGCTTCCTTATATAGATCAAGTAAGGATAATCTGACTCTGGACCCTGGAAGACTTAGTAGAGGAAAACAAGTAGGCTGATGTCAGGTTTCTCTCTCATTCTATTCCTCAGCCCCTCCAAAAAAAGAGGTAAAAATAAAAAAGTAATAACTCATGTATTGATTAAGAAAAAAGAAGTCTGTCATCTCTCTACCCTTATAATCCTCAACTATAGCCATATGATTACTTCCATCAGAGAAAGGGTGGCAACAGTTCTCCCATGTTCTCTATAAAGATAACACAAATATGCACATAGCAGGGAGAATTTATTTAACTAAGGGACAGGAAATCTCGCAAGCTAGATCTCTGAAGAGCTAATATGTTCTGTACTAGGCTAGTGCATACCTCAGAACATCAAATATGAAAGAATATACTGAAGATCAGAGTAGAAATATATTTTAAACAAAATGAAAGTTCTGAGTAACTGAGTAAACAAGTAACCAGCTTGTTTACCTTTTGAGTACCTACTATAAGGGAGACACCTTGCTGAAAATAAAGACAAGTTTTTACAATAATTGCTATAGAACATTACATGGATTTGAATGACATCAGTAGAGCTCTGATTTCTAGAAAGTTAAAAACAGGAAAAATTATTTTATTACCAAAAGGAAAAGTTGTGGGGGTGGCTGGGTGGCTCAGCTGGTTGAGAATCTGACTTAGGCTCAGTCATGATCTCACATTTATGAGTTTGAGTCCCGCATTGGGCTCTGTGATGACAGTTCAGGACCTGGAGTCTTCTTCAGGCTCTGTCTGCCCCCCCATCCCTCCCCTACTGGTACTCTTTCTCTCTCATAAATAAATTAAAAAACATTAAAATAAAGAAAAGTTTTATGAACATTGAAATGGGAGTAATGCTAATTACTTTAGGGCTTTGTATTTTCAAGGCCAATTTATTATTTGGCATATATACCATACCCCTTGGTTTGTTCCTCACAATTACAAGGAAAATACATTTAAAAGTAATGATTTATGTATCTGCTAATCTAAATTGCTTTTGAAGTTTCCTTGCTTTTAACAAAGTAAAGGTACAAATCTTTGCATTTTCTGCAACATCTGAAAATCGCCTTTCCATCATTATGAAGTTGTATGGGGTGGCTTATTTTGTAATGCAGTTAAACCTATGTGAGTATCACTTGTATTTCCAGTTTTGAACTTCATAGGTGCTCAATATATATTTCTGAGTAGATAAATAAATGGATAAGGTTGGCTGTCAGCAATTTAAAAAATGCTATTTTGTATTTATCTTGTTTTAGAATAGAATTACCTAGTATAAATATAGACTACATTACACATAGAATGGCAGAAAGAAGTACATAATCATACCAAGTATCTCACAATATTCTCCTGATAAGTGCAAGCTAATATGTGTTTGACCAGTTGCAGTACCAATATGTTCTAATCACCCTTGACTCATTGTTTTATGCTTTAGTTTTCAAATTTCACAGCTGTGATACGTGAGAACTGTGATACAGTATCATAGTTGCCTTTTTGAAATAAAGCGTTCCAGCATGCAGGAAATACAATGTTTTGTTTCAGTTAATTTTCATCATTCTTTCAATTCTTTTACCAGAACCCTTTCCCCCAATCCCTAGAATATTTCCTGGTGGGAAGCCGGACCCTTAGGATAATGCAGTAGGACATTAATATCTGTTTCTCTGGGCGCCTGGGTGATTCAGTTGGTTAAGCATCTGACATCAGCTCAGGTCATGATCTCATGGTTCCTGGGTTTGAGCCCCGTATTGATCTCTGTGCTGACAGCTAACTCAGAGCCTGGAGCCTGTCTTTGGATTCTGTGTCTTCCTCTCTCTCTGACCCTCTCCTGCCCATGTGTGTGTCTCTCTCTCCCCAAAAAATAATAAAAAACATTTAAAAATTATAATAGCTGTTCCTCCCAACAAACCATGTCTTCCCCAATAATTCCAGTTGACAATTTTGTTTTGCTTTTTGAAAATCTCTCTCTCTCCATTCTTCTATATCTATCTCCATTCTTTTATTTCTCTCTCTCTGTTAGAAAAACTCTACACATGCATAGAATTATTTCTTATAATTGTGATAGTCTTCTTTCCATACTCTGCTTTATTACACTGCTGACTAACCCTTGGCTTAGAACCCAAATCTTACAAGTCATTGACAATAAATCAGAAGGCCAGAAATGAAAGAGTTGGGTCTGTATCCCCCACTCTCTTCTTGACTGCTTGTAGTTTCGTAATGAATGGCTGTGGCCTTTACTTATCCTAGCTCCTGGAAGAAGTCTTCTCTCTTATGGTCACACCTCTCCTGAGGTTTTGGAAGTCCTGATCTTAATTCTTTTCTCTCATGGCCTAGGATGCTAACATTTCCCCTGTTGTTACTAGTCCCTGGGTGCTTCATCATCTTTGGTTGTTTTTTAAATTCTGCTCATACCTTTAAAATCATGCTTTTACACAGACTGTATCCCTGACCCAAACATCAAGCCCATTTGCAGCAATGTGGATGGAACTGGAGGGTATTATGTTGAGTGAAATAAGTTAGTCAGAGAAAGAAAGATACCATATGTTTTCACTCAGATGTGGATCTTGAGAAACTTAAAACTGTGAAGGAAGAGAGGTGGGGGAAAAGTTACAAACAGAGAGGGAGGGAGGCAAAGCATAAAAGACTCTTAAATACAGAAAAAAAAAAAACCCTGAGGATTGATGGGGAGTGAGGGAGAGAGGAAAATTGGTGATGGGCATTGACTTCATATGGAAGTCAATTTGACAATAAATTATATTAAAAAAAAACAGCAGAGTGAGAATAAATTTGTTTCAGAAATAAAAATAAACAAAATAAAATAGTGCCTTTACTAAATTATCTTCATTTATACCTGTTGAGTGTATCTTTTTGTTTTCAAAGACTTGATTGACAGAGTAATGAGTACAGACTCAGAAAATCTTCTGTCAAAATTGGGTTACTTACATACTTTATGAGCACTCCTATAATCTTTCTGGGGAGGATAGGGTATTCATAATCTGTGGAATATTGTAGAACATAATTTCTCAAATCATCGCTTTTGGTAATATTGAATAAAGTTTAGGTATGGAGAAAAGCACTGGATATCAAACTGCTGTTGCTGTTAGTGACCATAATGACAACAGTGAGTGGAAATACTATAGGTGAGACTAGGCAACTACTTCCCAGAACATATACAAAAAAAATGAAGTCTTAACATTTTCAGGTCAAGTGACTGATAGAAAGTCAGGTCTGTGTGGTGACTTTGAAGAGTTCCTTATTTCATGTGCTTACAAAAGTTCCAATATAAATTCAATCCTCAACCTTCTAGGTCTCTTATTTTAAGATAAAAATATTGTTTAATGTGGGTGTGATTCTGAGATATAGAATGAAAAGCTTTGGGGTTGTATTGATTAAGTTGAGAAATTTGATAGGCACATGTCCCTAAACCTTCTTTGATGGTGGAAGTAAACTCTACAATCTAAGAGAATTAGACTTCCCTTGCATAAAAAGAAATAACAAATCTTTAATGACTTCATTTGGGGCAGTTGCCTTAAGGAAGTGCTGGTTATCCTCAGGATCCACCTCCATCTCCCCTCATTTTTTTCCAGCATCAGGGGCAGAGGCAGAGTCCAAAGGTGTTGAGGGATCTTGCCAAGTATCCTCAGGGATGTAAGTAGTGCATATGGAAAAGAATTCTCCATGTATCAGAATAAAGAGGGAAAAATATAAGATAGGAATGGATAAAATTTATCTGCATGGGAGCATTTACTTGGGATTTTAGAGCTAATGTGTTGACTCAAACACCTAGAAGTAGTATTAACTTCTACCAGATTGGATCACTGAAACCTGGACTGCATGGTATCTACCTAAATGAGAATGAGATGTTAGAACCTCCCTACCATGCTGTAGAGAAAGAATACAAAGACTTAGGGAGATGGGAATATTGAAACGGTTCTATCACTTCAAACAGTTTAGCTAGCCCCAAACATAACCCCTGGGAGGAACTCTGAGGTTACTAGACATTAATAAATGCACTGGAGGGACTTACAGTTACCTGAAGACAATGGCAGTTACCTAGATGTTCAAAATCTTTGGGATGCAACAAAAGTGATGATAAGAAGGAAATATATAGCAAGACAGGCCTACTGCAAGAAGCAAGAAAAAAATCTGAAATAAACAACCTAATTATACAGCTAAAGGAGTTAAAAGAAGAACAAATGAAACCTAAAGCAACAGGAGAAAGGAAACAATAAAATAATAAATAAATAAAATAAAATAAAATAATAAAAACTAGAGTATGATAGAGAAACCAAAGAAAAACAAAAACCAACAAAAAACGCAATAGAACAGATGAAATAAGCCAGGAATTGGTTCTTCACAAAAGCTAACAAAAGTTATAAAATTCTAGCCAGACATATCAAAAAGAAAAGAGAAAGGAGCCAAATAGATAAAATCACAAGTGAGAGAGGGGAAATAACAATCAACACCAGAGAAATACAAACAATTATAAAAGAATACTATGAAAAACTAAAGATTAAGAAATTGGACAACCTAGAAGAAATGAAACCATTTCTAGAAACATAGAAACTACAAATATTGAAACAGGAAGTAGAAAAATTGACTAGACCAATATCCAGCAAATAAGTTGAATCAGGAATCAAAATTCTTCTCAAAAAAAAAAAAAAAGTCCAAGGCCAGATGGCTCCAAAGGGGAAATCTACCAAACATTTATTTTATTATATTTTATTTATTTTTATTTTTGAATTTTTAATACTTTTTTTAACTTTTATTTTTGAGAGACAGAGAGAGACAGAGTGTGTGAGCAGGGGAAGGGCAGAAAGAAAGCAAGACACAGAGACCAAAGCAGGCTCCAGGCTCTCAGCTGTCACCACAGAGCCTGATGTAGGGCTCAAATCCATGAAGTATGTAATCATGACCTAGGCCCGAGTCAAATGCTCAACTGACTGAGCCACCCAGGGGCCCC
>NC_043706.1:27319025-27320604 GCF_006229205.1 Suricata suricatta | reverse complement strand
TTTATTTTTGAGAGACAGAGAGAGACAGAGTGTGTGAGCAGGGGAAGGGCAGAAAGAAAGCAAGACACAGAGACCAAAGCAGGCTCCAGGCTCTCAGCTGTCACCACAGAGCCTGATGTAGGGCTCAAATCCATGAAGTATGTAATCATGACCTAGGCCCGAGTCAAATGCTCAACTGACTGAGCCACCCAGGGGCCCCAATTATTTTTTGTGATTGGGAGAGAGAAGGAGAGGAGGCACAAGCGAGTGAGGGGAAGAGAGAGAGAGAGAGAAGTCCACGAGGGTCAGAGCGAGAGAGAAGTGGGGCTCTTCAGGGCTTGTGTTTTACCAGAAGCAGGGCTCATGTTCAACCAAAGTGGAGCTCGAGCTCACCCGACATAGAACTTGAACTCACAAACTGTGAGATCATGACCTGAGCTAAGTCAGACGATTAACAACTGAGCCACCCAGGCACTCTCTACCAAACACTTAAGGAAGAGTTAATACCCGTTCTTCTCAAACTACTCCAAAAAATGGAAAAGAAAGGAAAACTTCCAAATTCATTCTATGAGGTCAGCATTATCCTGATACCAAAACCAGAAAAGACTCCACTAAAAAAGAGAACCACAGGCCAACATCCTTGATGGCCATGAATGCAAAAATTCTCAATACAATACTAGCAAACAAAATTCAACAGTATATGAGAAGAATCATGCACCATGATCAAGTGGGATTTATTTATTCCTGGGTTGCAAGGGTGGTTCAATATTCCCAAATCAATCAATGTGATACCCCACGTTAATAATAATAAAAAAAAGGATAAGGACCATATAGTCATTTTAATAGATGCACAATAAAAAACTCTCAACAAAGTAGGCTTAGAGGAAATTTACCACTAAAAAATAAAGGCCATATATGAAAAACCCACAGCTAATATTACCCTCAATGGGGAAAAGCTGAGAGCTTTTCCTCTGTAGTCAGGAACACGACAAGGATGTCCTCTACCACACTGTTATTTGACATCGTACTGGAAGTCTTAGCCACAGCAATCAAACAGTGAAAAGTCACAAAGAGCACCTGAATGAAAAGGAAGAAGTAAAACTTTCACTATTTGCAGATGACACAATACTCTATAGAGAAAATCCAAAAGATGCCACCAAATAAAACTGCTAAACTGATAAACAAATGCAGTAAACTTGCAAGATGTTGGAAAATCAACAGGCAGAAAGCCATTGCCTTTCTATACACCAGTAATGAAGCAGTAGAAAGAGAGATTAAGGAGTCAATTCCATTCCCGATGGCACGAAAACAATAAGATACCTAGAATAAACCTAATGGAGGAGGTGAAAGATATGTACACTGAAAACTGCAAAACGTTGATGGAAGAAATTGAAGATGACACAAAGAAATGAGAAGACATTCTGTGCTCATGGATTGGGAGAACAAGTATTGTTAAAATGTTAATCCTACCCAAAGCAGTCTACACATTTAATGCAATCTCAATCGAAATACCAATGCATCTTTCACAGAGCTTGAACAAACATTTGTATGGGACCACAAAGACCCCGAATAGCCAGAGCAAACATGAAAATTATGGACG
>NC_043706.1:27302132-27318925 GCF_006229205.1 Suricata suricatta | reverse complement strand
CAAAGAAATGAGAAGACATTCTGTGCTCATGGATTGGGAGAACAAGTATTGTTAAAATGTTAATCCTACCCAAAGCAGTCTACACATTTAATGCAATCTCAATCGAAATACCAATGCATCTTTCACAGAGCTTGAACAAACATTTGTATGGGACCACAAAGACCCCGAATAGCCAGAGCAAACATGAAAATTATGGACGTATCATAATTCCAGACTTCAAGTTATATTATAAAGCTGTAGTGATCAAAAAAGTGTGGCACTGGCACAAAAATAGACACATAGACACATCAATGGAACAGAGTAGACAACCCTAAAATGAACACACAATTCTGTGGTCAAATAATCTTTGACAAAACAAAAAAGAATATTCAACAGAGAAAGGCATTCTCTTCATTAAGTAGTGCTGGGAAAACTGGACAGCAATATGCAAAAGAATGAAACTGTATCACTTTCTTACACCAAACACAAAAATGAATTCAGAATGGATTAAAGATCTAAATATGAGACATGAAACCATAAAAATCATAGAAGAGAACACAGGCAGTAAACGCGTTGACATTGGCAGTAGCAACTTATTTCTATAAATGTCTCCTAAGGCAGGGAAAACAAAACCGAAAATAAACTATTGTGGCTTCATAAGAAAAAAAAAAAGCTTCTGCACAGTGAAAGAAACAATCAACAAAATTAAAAGGCAACTGACAGAATGGGAGAAGATATTTTCAAATGACATATCTGGTAAAGGGTTAGTATCCAAAGTATATAAGAAACTTAGAAAACTCAACTCTCAACAAAGGAATAATCCAATTAAGAAATGGGCAGAAGACATGAATAGATATTTTCCCAAAGACCAGCAGAGGGGCAGCAGACACATGAAAAGATGCTCAAAACCACTGATAATCAAGAAGGTAGAACTGAAAACTATAATGAAATACCATCCCACACCAGTCAGAATGGCTAAAACTAACAACACCATGAACAACAGATTTTCGCAAGAATATGGAGAAAGGGGAACACTTTTACAGTGTTGATGGGAATGCAAACTGGTGCAATAAATCTGGAAAACAGTATGGAGCTTCCTCAAAAGTTGAAAATAGGGGTGCCTGTGTGGCTCACTGGGTTAGGCGTCTGACTTCGGCTCAGGTCATGATTTCACTGTTCAGGGTCGAGTCCTGCGTTGGGCTCTGTGCTGACAGCTAGCTCAGAGCCTGGAGCCTTCTTTAGATTCTGTGTATACTTCTCTCTCAGACCCTCCCCTGCTCATGCTGTCTCTCTCTCTCTCAAAAATAAATTAAAAAACATAAAAAGTGTTTTAAAAGGTAAAAATAGTACTACCCTATTATATATCAATGACACTACTAGGTATTCATCCAAAAAATACAAAAATATTAATTGAAAGATGCATGCATCTTGATGTTTTTAGCATCATTAACTACAATAGCCAAACGATGGAAACAGCTACATAGATAGAGCTGTTATTATGCTAAGTGAAATAAGTCAGTTAGAGAAAGACAAGTTACCATATGATTTCACTCATACGTAGAATTTAAGAAACAAAACAAATGAACGAAGGGGGAAAGCGGCAAAGAGAGAGAGAGGCCATCCAAGAAACAGTCTTAACAATAGAGAACAAACAGGGTTGCTGGAGGAGGTGGGCAAGAAGATAGATTAAATAAGTGGTGGGGATTAAGGGGTACACTTGTGATGAGCACTGTGTGTTGTATGGAAGTGTTGAATTATACTATGCATGAGAAACTAATATTATACTCTATGTCAACTAATTAGAATTGAAATTTAAACTAAAACAAAATGAGAAAACAAACAAACACAAGACCATCCATGAGGAACCAGAGGCATTGGACTTCGTAAACAAAGATTTATTGATTTTATTTATTAACATATAATTGACATACACCATTATATTAGCTTTAGGTGTATGCATTGATATTTGTATATATTGTGTAATGATAACCATAATGATTCTTGTTAAATCCATCATCACATATAGTCACAAATTAGTGTTTCTTGTGATGTGAACTTTTAAGATCTATTTACCCACAACTTTTGAATATATAATACAGTATAATTTTTTCTTTAATTTTTAATTTGTTTTTCAACTTCATATATAGTTTATTATCAAATTGGTTTCCAAATACCTCCCAAAGCTCTCTGATGCTTTTCTCAAGCCCAGCAATTAATTTTATGACAATTATTGTAAGTTCTTGTTCAGTTATGATGCTTAAATTTGTTTTGAGCAGCTTTGTGGCTGGAACTTCTTCCTGGAATTTCTTTAGAGGAGAGTTTTTTCATTTTTTCAATTTCTTGTCAGTTTTAGAAGCTCGTTATGCACTGTGCACCTGTTAGTATTGCTCTATTAAAGGAGGCTCATTGACTGTCCAGGCCCTGTCATTTCAGGAAGTATTCTTTTAATGGTGTCTCTTGATTTCTCTTGTTGTGCTATTGATTATTTTATTTCTCTACTCAGTGATATTTGGGACTCTCCATCATGTGTACTTTGGCTTCTTTCTTGAGGTAGCCCTGAGAAGGAAAACAGACAAGCACACAGGGAACAAAACCATGCAAATGCACAGACAAATCAAACAAACAAGCAATCCAAAAGGGAAATGAAGAAAAGGAAAGGAGAGGAAAAAAAAGAAAAGAAAAGAAGAGAAGAAAGAAAAAAGGGGGGCAGGACAACAAAAGACTATGGACAGACTTAAAGCATATAACCAGCTGAGGGAGAGATAAGAATGAGATAAGGGAGAATATATCTGGATGGCAAGAGGGAAAAAGAGGAAGAAAAGAAAAAGGAAAAAAGAGAATAAAAATAAAAATGAAAAAAAAAAAGCAGCCCTTCCTCGCGGATGGGCATGGTTTGCAGTACATAGGTCAGCCCTCCCTCGCGGATGGGCATGGTTTGCAGTACATAGGTCTTGGGTTCTCCCAGGCCCCGTCTTGGTGATTGCAGGGAGAAGAATGACAGCGCCTCAAGCTCTGTTAGAACCAAGCTTTGCAAGCTGCTCCTTTGAGTTCGATCTCCCTGTGCTCCGGGTGAACCAAGTTTTATTTTCTAAGCCCCGCCTCACTTCAAAATCCTAGTCCATGCACTTGAATGCTACCACCTGAGATGAGATGTACTCCTGCTGGCAGCTGGCTGTTTAGCTGGTATCTCATAGGGGGAGTGAGCTAATTCTCTCAGGACCACCTGAGATGAGGTGCACTCCTGCTGCGATTATACTGGAGGAGGGGGCTGTTTTTTTTCCAGTACGGTTGGAGATCAGCAATGATGTTGCCATGCCCAAAGAAGAATTCACCAGCTATATGGGATGGGTTTCTCTCCCTGAGCCCAGAAGTTATGTATGGAGTGACAATCTGTCTCTCTATTCCAGGCTAACTTCTTTATCTCTTCTCTAGAGACAGTACTATGAATGTTTTCAGTCTCTTTCTCTTTCCCTTGTCTCTCCAGGGCTCCGTGTGCTTTCCCTGTGTTGGGCTGGGGTTCCCACCCCCTCCGTACCTCCAGGGCCCTGCTGTTATTTTAATTTCCATGGTTCGCACTCATTCAGGCATCTTTGAGGTTATCTTCTTTCTGGAGTCTGTGTGTTCTCCTCCCACTCTTGCAGATGAGAGTATTTCTGCTTCAGTCCTTCTCAGTTTGATAAATGCAGGCAGGCAAAGATTACAGAGCTCCCTCCTCCACCATCTTGCTTTCTTCCCTAGACTTGTAACAGGCCAACTTGTGGATGCAAAGCTGCCACTTGTGACACTGGCTAAAAACAGCCTTGGCACCCAAACTCCTGCAGGATGACTGGGGTCGCTGATCCTTCATGGAGGGACAGAGGTCTCCAGCTTGCCCCTCCATACACCAACAAGAGCAGTACAAGACACAGGCCTGGGGACACAGTGCAAAGGATCCACGGTCCCGGTGTAGCACTGTGGACACACAGCACCCAGACCTGTTGCAACACTGGAGAGTCCTTCATGGACTCTGGGCACCACCTGAGCCCCCACACGGGGGCTGTAAACTGTCTGCCAACAGAGGTCACCCCGTTCTTCACTGTGCACATGCAGCGCAAGTAGGACAGCTCCTACAGTGGCTGCAGAAACTATCTCCACGCCCCCGATGGCCCCGTGCACCATGTGGGCAGAGTCCAGGTATGCGCCTAAGGGGGGACAGAGGCCAGCACCCTGAATCTATATACTACAGTATAATTAACTATATAGTCACCATGCTGTACATTACATCCAATGACTTATTTATTTTATAATTCAAATATGGAATACTGTGACTACCTTCATCCATTTTACCCAGGCTCCAACCACCAATCTGTTTCTGTATCATGAGTTCAGTTTTTAAATTTGGTTCTACATATAAATGAGATAATATGGTATTTGTTTATCTCTGTCCAACTTATTTCATTTAGCATAACACCTTCAGTGTTCATCCATGTTGTTGCAAATGGCAAGATTTCCTTTTCATGGCTGGATAATATTTCATGGTGTATGTGTGCAGGTGTGTGTGTATATGTCATATTTTCTTTATTCATTTGTCAATGTATACTTAGTTTACTTCTATGTAAATAATGCTGTGATAAAGATGAGGATGCAGGTATCTTTTTGAGTTAGTGTTTTTTTTTCCCTTCAGATAAATACTTGGAATGCCTAAGTCAAAAGATGTTAATCGTAACCCCCAAGATAACTACTAAGAAAATGATTTATAAATGTAGATTTTGCAAATAAAATTTTATGAGTGATACAAAAGTAAAATACTATAGAAGAAAATAGAAATATCTTTTTTTAAGTGTGGAAAGTCACAGTCAGCCTACTCTGGTGGCTCCTAACTTAGAATGCAGGTTTAGAGATTATTTAAAGGAAATTGCATATGCAAAATTTATGAAAGTATTTTCTTAATTGTAAAGCATTATTTGTTAATTATAAAGAAAGTATTTGTTAAAATATTGTTAAAATGAATTAAAATAAAAATTAATTAAAAAGCTAAAATTGTTCAAAGGGATCTATTTCTAGACAAAATTTAGTAAAATTAAATAATACTTATGAAAAAATGTACCAAAAAAGAAATAAGAAGGGGCTCAAAATAATGCACTACAAAATATTTTAAAATGGCAGTAATGGAGTAATTGAAGGGCAAAAAAATGACATATAGAAAACAAATAGCTAAATGGAAGAAGTGAAAGATAGGTCAGTGCGAACCTTGTTCTCTTTATCATGAAGTAAGGGACACAGTGGTGAATGGACCTCTTTGAATTTTATAGACAACATGTATGACATTTGAGCATGCTGCTTTGTAAACCTGCTGAGTGGAGCTTATCACAAGGAAAGATTCTGTATGACTCTAGCTTCTATACAAACTATCATTATTCTTAAGCCTAATAAGCCTGTAAATACAATGTTACTCTGTGATAGACAGGTATACTGAATGAAGGCCTGGAAAACAATAGGAGGATCACAGAGCAAATACCTAAAGTCTTAGAGTGTCCTCTTCCGGGTAAAATTATTTTCTACTTGAAAAGCAGCAACTGACTATTGGTTCTTTGTCAACACCAAACACTTAACTATGAGAGACCAAATGACAATGTGATGGACCCAAGATGCCCATTGTGAACTATGTATTATATTACTAATTGAATCATCAAGTTGAGCTGCACTCAATTATTATTATCATTTTTTTAAAATTTCAACAAAATTTTATTGCAGCACCTTACATGGCAGAAGCAATATTTAAAAAACATTAAAGTGTTTTCAATTTTTTGTTCTTTTTTTATTAAATAGTTTATTACCAAGCTGGCTAAATCAATCAGCTCCCAAAATGTTTAATATTCTTTTTTTTACTTTATTTTTAATTTTTTTTAGAATATAACACTATTTTTTTTAACATATGCAATTATTTTTCATCATTTACAATACAGTAGTTACAATGACTCTCCAAATGGATAAGCAAAGTAAAAAATCAGAACCCCACTGAACGCGCCCAATCTCGTCTGCACTCAATTATTAAATAAATTGGTATGTATGAGACTGGATCTGAGAAGCTCCAAAAGGCATTGATAAGAGGTATACAAGGATAGGTGTACAGATACCCATGATACTTTCTCCTACTGCCTCACCTGCAGGCTTCTCTCCTGCCCCAATTTCATTGGGAGTTCCCCATATGAAATTATTGAAATAAGAACAATGCAGAGAACTGGTTAATGTATGTATTGTATTAAAAAAGTACACATTTCAACATGAAACAGGGTCTTGGTATGAAACAGATGGTCTCTGTAAGTAGTATGTGTTTATAAGTGAGTAAACAGAGTTAAGGGAAATAAGGACTAGTTAACAACTCCTAACAATCATGAGAAACCGATAACATTCTAGGTCTGAAAGGGGAAGGGAAGGGATAGCTATGTGAGTCTGAAGAGACTGGAAACTGACAGAGAAGGCAGCCTCCAAAAGATCTGTGAATTTGTGAGTTTGTCATACTTTAATCTTGGAAAGAGAAGATTCAGAGACTAAATGCCTTGACCTCTTTCATCTTACGAACTCAAATTCCCTTCTGATGTCTTTAATAAGGAGTTCATGGGATTTGGGGCTTATCTAGAAAAAGATATGACCGTCAGGGGCTATAACACTCAACAAGCTTTATTGGGTGGCTCATGGACAGGGTTTCATGAGAAGGAACGTTCCTTAGAGCAGAAATCTGTTCAGGAGCTCAATGAGAGGGGGTCACTATCCAGAAGGAGAGGTAGATAAAAGAATTCCTGGGGAGAAGAAGCTCACATTTTAAAGGGATATTGCTCAGCAACTTGAGGGGGAGTATCTGGGTTAGAGTTCTGTAGGTCCCCAGCATCATGCTGATCTATAAGTACAGATGTAGGGTGAGGTTTCCTCAGTGATTTAAAGCAGGGAGGTCTTAAATAGATAAAAATGTGCTTATTTGGGTTATTTTAAAAACAACTCAATTTACAAAAACTGGAATTTGAAACCTTTGGGCTTTTGAGCTAATTGGAACTCAGTCTGCAGTAAAGAGATAAACAACCTACGATCAAATACAGAGGCTATCTTTGACTATTAGGTAATAGCCTCAAGTTGATCAAATTTAATTGGAAGCCAGAGAACCAGGGAGTCTATTTAATGCACTTTTAGAGGTCTGGCCCCTTGAACATGGAACAAAGTAGAGAAAATATCTGGAGAGGTAAAAAAGAACAGATAGCAGAGGGGTTTAAAATCAGCACAGCACCAGCCAGAAATAATAACAGCAACTATATCATAATCCTACTTAAGTGGTTGTGAAAATATGTTGCAAATTTAACTGTATCAAATTTTGAGTGATACCTCTGGTTTTCTATTTACTCAAGGTTCAGATTTATGTGTAGTGGATAATAGGTTGACTAGCTGGTGAGAAATGTACAAAGAACAAGGAGGTCTGGGGAAGAGTTGTGGGACACTCTTCTTAGATATTTATGTCTCAAACTGCTTCTGTCTTTTGGCTTCATCATTGTAGTATAAGACATTTTCCTCAACTACCGAAGTGGAAGAAGAGATTCATGGGAGATTTCACACTAACAATTCAATTCAATGCACACATCACTTCCACTCACAATTCATTGACCTGAACTAGTCACACACGTTCCTGCCTGGAACTGGAACCCTATAATCTAGGGGAACTGAATATGGGCAAACCGAAGAAGCCTCTTCTACATGTTCACACAAACCATTTTAGTTCAGCACTATGATGATAATTTCTCAAAATCGTTGTGAAGTCTTTAAAAGTATGGGTTCTAGAACCATATTATATTAATTTAATTCAAGTTTTGTTACTTTCTAGTTCTGTGCCTTGATTAAGTTACTTACTGTCTTTGAGATTCAGTTATTTCACTCATACAATTGGGATAATAAAACTTACCTCATAAAATTGTTGTGAAGATTATATCAATGAACATATTCAGACCACTTAGCACAACATCAACCACCTAGAAATTTTTCAGTAACTGTTAACATTGTTTCTGAACTGATTTTTCTGAATGGACACATATTGGAAGATGATGGAGAGTGAAATAGAATTTGCAAATTTATTGTCATTTGAATAGGTGCTGTTTTATTTTTACATACTTAATGAAAAACCTTGTAAGTGGTATCATTCTAATATATTTAATAATGAAGTATCTATCCCTGTGTTTTAGTTTGATGCATTCACCAAAATTACAGGCATAACCCAAACCACATTGCAGTTTTAGTTCAAATATATATATATTTGCTTCCCAGCGCCTGTAAAAGCTATGTTTACACTGTACTGTAGTCTATTAAGTGTGAAATAGCCTTATGTTTAAAAAGCAATGTATATACCTTATTAAAAATACTTCATTGTTAAAAAATGTTAACCATCATCTGAGATTTCAAGAAAATCATAGTCAATTCTTTCTTCCTTTCTCTCTCTTTCTCTCATTTCTTTCTTCCTTTCTCTTTTTTCTTCCTTTCTCTTTTTTCTCTTTCTTTTTTTCTTTCTTTCTTTCTTCTCTCTCTTTCTTCTTTCTTTCTTTCTTTCTTTCTTTCTTTCTTTCTTTCTTTCTTTCTTTCTTTCTTTCTTTCTTTCTTTCTTTCTTTCTCCCTTCCTTCCTTCCTTCCTTCCTTCCTTCCTACACAGAGAAGACTGCCTTAAGCAAAGTAACAACAAGTATGATGCACCTGTTCAGTACAAGAAACAATGACACTAGACAGATTTGAGGGCCTTTGTTTCTCATGGAATTCCAGAGAGACCAGTCTCCATACTTCCCATTAATTTAAAATAAATTAACTTAAAATTCACTGATTTGTCTTCAAGATGATGTTTTAATTGGGATTTACATGGAATTCATTCTATTCTTCTATATTTACACATCTCCCATTCCTCTGAAGACTTTATTATTGAAAGACATTTGTGTTCTGCATGTCTAAATAAAACACCAAAGGGACTGAGCTTTATTCTTTATCATCACACAAAACAGAAATAATCTCCATGTATTAATTACCTCAAGATCCTTAGGCATAAGGTTTCATTTGAAAGATTTTACAGGGATATTTACACATGGTGAATGTTCCAGTTGCTCTTCTTGCCTAGTTCTAGGGTTTTATAGCTCCTTTTGGCTATGCATGTTACTAAATTTACAAAATGTTTTATCTGTTGCAAAATCCAAGGATGATTCTCACCCAAAGGATATCTTTAGGCCAGTAAACATTTGAATATGACTACTGCTAAAGAAAAATTTCAAAAGAAAATAGTTTGTTGTATTTGCCTTTTAAAAATTTTCGGTCTAGATCCAACTGAGGAAATTTATGTGTAGCTTGCATGTTGGTTCTGTGTGCATGCAGCCTGGAAATTTGAGAACCTGCACCATTCCCTAATGCTGTATTTATTCAGAATTTAAGGAAATTTGCACTACTCAAGAAAATTACAAGGGCAAATAACTTGCATTATATAACATTGTAAATACAAATAAAATTCACAAAAAGATGCTGGTAAGTGCAGATAAAAACAGAGTACAGAAGGTAACTGCCCAACATTTGTATCAAATTAAGACACATAGCAATTTAGAAAATTTGCTATATAGGAAAAGCAAGTTCAATTTTTATGGGAAGATTCTGGAAAAATAATTTGAAGGTTAAACAAGATTATTAGAGAAGAGAAGAGACACACATGCAGGAGATACCAAGAGGAACCCATAGTCATCACTGAGACTGTTACACATGAGCAGAAGCATTTTGAGAGCTCTAATCTCTGAGATTCTGTTGACTACATTTAAATATCTGAGCTCAATTATTATTTGAGCAGTTTATAATTCTGAAAATAGCAGTATATTCATTTTCTTCTAAACATCAAGCTTGATTACTATTACTATAGCTTTATTTCAAAGATCCTTTGAAGTTGGGTGAAACAAAACAAAACAAAAAACCCATAGATTTTAAAAGCTGATTTAATTAATATTCTTCATCATTCATCATACTCCTCAGATGCTGGTTTTGCACTAATTTTCATAGTGCCATTAATGAAGACAGACGAGTTTGAGAGATTCTGCCTTATATCCCAGCACAGGCTGACCTGAACCACTCTGGGCAATGACTCATTTGTTTTTGCATTTCAAAGGTTAAATTATGTTGTGAATCCTGGCTATGCCTAATGCTTCTACTATCTCTTTGTATGTGCCTTCATAAATTGGTTGTTAAAAATCTATAACTTGAATGTTTGGATAATTTTTATGACATGAAAGAATTCTACAACTTTGAGTTATGTTTCTAGCTCTACCTTTCCATATGGGCAGAGTATTAGTACCCATTTTGAGAAAAGGGGAAGTATTTTTATTCTGACAATGTGAGTTGACCAAAAATGTGTTGGTTGGGTTGAGTGTGGGAAGGGGAAGGTTTTTATGTGGAGACATATCTAATTTTAAAACATTCATGAGAAAGTTTTGTGAACTTTTCCTAGACTTCTAAGACTGTTAATAATATTGTTAATTCATACTAACTCATCCAACACTTATTTTCTTCTCTTCCATTTGTTCTGTCCCTTATTCCCTCCTTGCTTTCACAGACTGGTTATTTATTTGTGCCAGGAACTCTCTGATGGTCTCTGGGAAGACACAAATTAGAAAAACTGTCCTTGACCTTAAAAAGCACAGGGAATAGAGAGATGCATCCTAACACAACACAGGCTATGGTGGAACCTGCACAGGAAGCTTTAGAAGTTAGGTAGGAGAGGAGGAGCAACTCCATTGTATGGCAAAAGGTTCAGGAAAACTTTTCATGTGCCTGTTGGTTATCTGTATGTCTTCTTTGGAAAAATGTCTATTCATGTCTTCTGCCCATTTTTATTTGGATTATTCATTTTGGTGTGTTGAGTTTTATAGGTTCTTTATGTATTTTGTATTCTAACCCTTTATCAGATATGTGATTTGCAAATATCTTCTCCCATTCATAGGTTGCTTTTTACTTTTGTTGACTATTTCCTTCTCTGTGAAGAAGTTTTTTATTTGATGAAGTCCCAGTGGTTTATTTTTGCTTTTGTTTCTCTTGCCTCAGTATCAACAACACAAGAAACAACAGGTGCTGGTGAGAATGTGGAGAAAGGGGAGCTCTCTTGGATTGTTGGTGGGAATGCAAACAGGTGCAGTCACTCTGGAAAACAGTATGTATGTTCCTCAAAAAGTTAAAAATAGAAATACCCTACAATCCAGCAATTGTACTACTAGATATTTATCCAAAGAATACAAAAATAGTAATTCAAAGGGAAACATGCACCCTGATGTTTATAGCAGTATTATGTACAATTGTCAACCTACGGAAACAGCTTGTGTCCATTGAGTGATTAATGGATAAAGAAGATGTGGTATATATGCATATACACATGGAATATATTCAGCCACAAAAGGAAATGAAATCTTCCCATTTGCAATGGCATGGATGGAGCTAGAGAATATAATGCTGAGTAAAATAAGTCACTTAGAGAATGACAAATACCATGTACTTTCACTCATATGTGGAATTTAAGAAATAAAACAAATAAGCAAAAGAAAAAAACAAGAGAGGCAAACCAAGAAACATACTCTTAACTATAGAGAACAAACTGGTGGTTACCCGAGAGGAGATATGTGGGGGGATGGGTGATGGGGATTAAGGAATGCACTTATTGTGATGAGCACTGAGTGTTGTATGGAAGTGTTGGACCACTATATTGTACATGTGAAAACTAATATTACACAGTATGTTAACTAAATGGAATTTGAACAAAAGCTTTTTAAAAGGCTCAGGAAAACTTAATGGAGAGGGTGATATGTGAATTGCATTTTAAATGTCACAGTGGTTCTGTGAATGAGAGTAGGAAAGAGCATCTCTGGCCAAGAGAAGAGCCTGAGGTATGAAACAGAAGGTTGAAGAAAACAAGAGATTACAACTAATGAAGAGTTGGCTGAGTTATTTTGCCTGTGGAGACTTGACTGAATGAGCGAGCATTTACCTACTGTTACTTGAGACTTGGGGTTCAATTGTTAGGTGGTAGTACAACCTAATAACACAAAGTATTTCCAGAGTCTTTGCTCTGCTTTGTACCATCACTGCCCTATGTCCATAAGAATTTCTGGGGCAGAAACAACAGTATCTTCCTGTTGCAGGGATCTTTTTCCCAGGATCCCTGATTATCACACTGGAATTAGATCTGCTGGTTTTATTGCAGTAAAGTAAATATGAAAGTGAGGAAATTAAAGCAATGTGATTTGTAACAACAAATTGTAATGACTTTGATCTTTTCCTTATACAGACTTGGAATCTGATCTATGAGATTCTACACATTTTTATGTACCCTTTTGGTCAGTATTCATTTCTTGATTCACTCATGATATATATAATATAATATATAGATATTTATATTAATATAACATACATGTATAAATATATAACATACACTAAAATACATTACATAATACAAATATATATCAATATAATAAATTAATATTAAATTATTATGTATGTAACACAACATATGTATATTGATATAAAATATATGTATATTAATATAAATATATTATATGTTACATGTCATGACAAATTATATATATAGAGAGAAGCTACTTTGGGACCCTTTAGCATCATTTCCTAAACTACCACAATAATTGTGAGGGATAGAAATTTCCTGGAAATTCTGATTAATGAATCAAATCTGTCTGAAGGGAGGCCATGGACACTTGTTAAGTAATAAGTGTGCCGGGCACTTCTTATGGTCAGGCTACTTTGGGAAACACGAAGCACTTAGCATATTACTGAATATTAGACAGTAAACAAATACTTCCATCCTTACCATGCAAGGTAAGCATGATAATGATGATGATACTGATAATGATGATGATGATGTAAATTTTATAGATTTGTAAAATGTCAAAGAGAATCACCTGCATAGAAGCACATTATTAGCATAGAATGACCTGGCATTGAATCCAAAGCTTCTGTGCTCCATTCCATTATAGATTGAATTACAGACATTAAAACGATAAGATCTGATTATGATTTATGTTAGGCCTTGGGAATTAACTTTTCTTTTTTTTTTTAATGCTTATTTATATATTTTGAGAGAGAGAGTGACAGAGTGAGGGAGGGTCAGAGAGAGGGAGAGAGAGAGAACCCCAAGCAGGTTCTGAACAGTCTGTGCAGAACCCAATGCAGGACTCAATTTCAAGAACTATGAGATCATACCCTGAGCCAAAATCAAGAGTTGGCACTTAACTGACTGAGCCACTGAGGCACCCTGGGAATTAACTATCTTTTATTGGATTTCAATTTTTTTAGTTTGCATTACTTTGAATGTGCATACTTTTAAGGTAGTGATTAAAAAACTCTCTGAGCAAAGCAAGCTAAGTAAATTGAATCTGTTGGCATTTGACTTTATGAATCCAGAGATACCAAACTCAGTTAAAATAGGTTTTGATCCAAAGAAGGGTATATGTTGCTTAAAAAGATAAAAAAGATATAAGTTACATAAGTGTGTTTGGGTTTTTTTTTCAAAATAAAGCAAACCAAACATAAATCATTAAAATAAATCAATATACAAAAGTATACTAGAGAATTACTTATGTCAATCAAACTAGTTTCTGTTTGTTGTTCCTACAGGTCAGATCTTTCTAATATTTGCCAAGTTATACTAGCTTATTTAGTACACCTTAATTTGTGATAGTTTTTTAAGAAACAGATTGAAATTTACATCTGAATTGCTTACTAGAAAACTCTTTGCTTAGGAGATTGGAAACATGAAAAGCTTTGAAGAAAAAATCATTCCCCCTAAGATCTTGTATACAAATATAATAAATTACAGATTACTCAGCACAGACCTTACAGAACCTGTACACAATAACTGATGCTAATATACTCAATTTTATTAAAATAATGTTTGTAGTAAAAAAGTAATATTTTAACATTTTACATTACATTCTATTATATATTCACTTTAATTCACTGTTTCTCTCTGACAACATATAACAATTTTACTAAACTATGATAAAAGATTGCTTCCTACATATACACTATATCTAAGTCATATATGAAGCAGCATTAGATTTTCTAGATTAATTAAAGAAAAATGTAATTAGAATATCAATAGTGATAGCTATAAAATTATGTATTTAAGTAAAATGCAATAACAATTATCTACTAAGGTCCTTGCTAGGTCATTGGAATACAGAGATGTGCAAGTCGCTGACCTTGCCTTGTAGGAGCTCAGCCTCTTTTAGGAGAGGCAGACAAGGTGCCCACAGTCACTATATAGTGTGGCAAACCTCCATTATGGATATGCTCAGGCTGTTCCCAGGTTAGAGAGGGAAATAACTATGTCAGCTTGGAAGGGTTGGGAAAGGTTTACCATAGAAGATGTTTTAAAGATATGTGATATAACCCAGGTGGAAAGTTTGAACCTAGGGGAGAAGGTAGGAGGCTGGGATGGTGGGAAAGATTGAAGTTCAAGATTTGGCATGGCAACCTATCCCCCTACCACATGACATGTTTTACTCTAATTTGTCTCGGTAGTCTTTATTGTTGATGCATAACCCAACTTTCATTTTCCCTTGTGGAAGCTTCTGTTTACATTATGGTAGCATATCGGTTTCATAATACTTGGAAATCCCTAGGATTATTTAAACATCATTGTTCTGGATCCTAATATTCATAAAGTACAATGATATATTCTAATTAATTGTTCTTGGGAGGAAATACTACTAATGGAACTTTCCATTTATTGCAAATCTCTCAAAGTCAGAACTCCAATTTTCAGTGTTTGTTCTCCCAATGTTTTATATGTGTTAAATATAGAATACCTTTGGTAATTTTGGGCTATTTTCTGTGACAATTTAACACTATCAGAAATGAACTTTGGACCACTGATAATATTCCTTGGCAAAGTAGTCCTAAGAATTAAAGTTTAGTTGAATAGTTCTACTGCAAATCAGTTCAATTTTGAAAAAATATGACCTACTTTCATTGATTTGTAGGAAGATATGTGCAAGATATCCCATGTAGACTGGTAATTTGTTGTGGATCTGCCTTTTATAAGGGGAGTGAAGTGAAAGCTCCCGTCTCGTCATCCTTACAATCTTGAGATGCAAAGGTAGGCTTTATATTCATGAACATATGTTGAGTCATAGATTAAGCCCCTCAACTAACTTTTTTTTTCACTGCCCCTGACCTCCAAACCATGCAGGAAATCCCTTTGTAAGCAAATTCCCATTCCCAGTCCCCTGGCTGTTTAGTCTATACTGGGTTAAGCATAGGCTTACTTATTCCTTTGATTGGCAAGCATAGTACTAATAAAAACAAATGTATGAAATAATTCTCACCAGAAGTTCCCTGCCCTCCATCCTCCTGATCTACAAACTCTTGCAGCTTTATTTGGACTGAAACATGACGAAAGCTTCACTAGACAGGAAACATGCCCCTCCTCCTGAAAATGCCACTGACAGGAGGACATAGTTTCTCACAGATGCAGTTTCCAGGCTGTAAGGACTACGGCTACTACACAGCTTCGGAATTTTGACTATTGACAAAAAAAGAAATGCCTTAAACTATTTGTTTTCACTGAAGGTGAAGTTAATTGTTTGATTAGAAACTTCAGTTTCAAAGACACATGAAGTTGGTAGTAAGATGGGCAGAAACATTAAGCAACTCATGACACACATGATGTACAAGAAAGAAAAGAAAAAAAGATCTGAAGATTATGAAAAATAAGAAAAAAAGAGTGAATCTCAGTTTTTAAAAAGCACGTGAGACAGAAGAAAAAATAGATAAATTAAACTTTATCAAAATCAAAAATTTGTTCTTGCAAAGTACACCAGGAAGAAAAGGAAGAGACAGTCCACAAAATGGGACAAAATATTTGCAAATCGTAAATGTGATAAAAGACATGTCTCTAAAATGTATAAAGATATCCTACAGCTCAATGTTTAAAAGACAACTCAAGGGGTGCCTGGGTGGCTCAGTCAGTTAAGCATCCAACTTCGGCTCAGCTCATGATCTCACGGTTTGGGGCTCGAGCCCCGTGTCGGGATCTGTGCTGACAGCTTAGAACCTGAAGCCTGCTTTGGATTCTGTGTCTCCCTCTCTCTGCCCCTTCCCTGCTCACGCTCTGTCTCTCCCTGTCTCAAAAGTAAATAAACATTAAAGATTTTTTTATTTTAAAAAGATAACTCAATTAAAATGGGTAAAGTATCTGAATAGATACTTCTTCAAGAATGTTATAAAAATATTCAATAAGCGCATGAAAAGAAATGATGTTTAGCATCATAATAAATGATCATCATAATAAAGGTGAACAATAAAAGCAATTCTCCTCTTAGGTAGGTAGATACATGAGAAATTTGAAAACAGGCCCACACAAACACTTGTACACGATTGTTTGTAGCAACTTTATTCATAATAGCTAAAAAGTGGAAACAGCCCAAATGTCCATCAACTGATGAATAGATAAATAAAATGTGATATATTCATACACTTATATTCAGCCATAAGAAAGGAATAAAGTGCTAAAATATGCCACAACATGGATCTCTCTTAAATATATATGCTAATTGAATGAAGTCAGTCACCAGGGTTCCTGGGTGGTTCAGTCAGTTAAGCATCCAACTTCGGCTAAGGTCATGATCTCATGGTTTGTGAATTTGAGCCCCTCATGCTCTGTGCTGACTGACAGCCAACAGCCTACTTTGGAGCCTACTTTGGATTCTTTGTTTCCTTCTCTCTTTGCCCTCTCCTAATCATGCTCTGTCTCTCTCTCTCAAAATAAATAAACATTT